>NC_045748.1:5612319-5630934 GCF_008692095.1 Etheostoma spectabile | reverse complement strand
CTTCATCTTCTTTGCGCCCTCTTTATCTCACTCCCCATGCCTGTCACGAAACAGAGCAAGGCAGAGGGACAGTGTTGTCACATGACCAAAACAAAGCGTCCTGATTGGAGCAGCTCCAGAGCTAGAGGCAGTTTAACAGGGAGGATGCTTATTTATGGTGATTTGTTTACGTAACTTGTTGCTTTTGCGTTACTTAACATCAAATTTATCATTTGTTGATGCCGTTTGCCACTACTGTGGCAGCGACTGCGGACGAGAAAACCAGTATGCCCAATTACCCCCCCCCGGGGATCAATTAGGTGTTTCTGCTTCTGATTGTGATCTGAGATGAAAGGGGATAAAAAAGAAATTAAGAATAGGATGAGAGGATTTAGATGGAGTGCAACGGGAAGATAAGACACAAGGGAGGAGAAGGAAAGATGACATGCAGAGGATGAAGAAAGTGTAATAGTGGCAAGGAAGTGAAAGGTTGCAAAAATTATGAGAAATTAATTACAGGCAGAGCTGTGGAGGTGAGCAGTGAAGAATGAGGAAGGAACAGATATATCCTGTACCTCCCCTCCGGATGAGATTACGTATGTAACACACGGAGCACCAGGCCTTCATTTATCCAATAGGACCACTTAGACTTCTCAGGTTTTGTGTATAAAAATGAAAACCTTATTGAGGGTTTTTAATAACAGAAACTGTATCATGCTGTAAGGAAATTAACCAGTTTAGACTATTCCCACTGTCAACATTAGATAGGATTTCTTTCTTTTATCTTGCTCAATATCCTCCACCTGTGTGAAGTTATAATGTTCCAGGCTGTCATTACTTCAAAAGCAGAAAAAAAAAAATCCCCCGCAGGGATCAATTGTTTTTGATGTTTCTCTGTCTCTCTTTTGGCTGCACTGACGCAAGATAATCTTTTAATTTGGGCGATTCTAAAAAGGGGCTGTTATCTGGGGAATCGTGTGTTAAATTTAGTTTTATAACCTAATTAAACCTGATGGTTTTGATTAAGTTTTGGACAGGAAACATGCGGCAATCTGCAAACCTGCAGTTGGATATTTTGACCTAAGGATGCTGAGGAGAGGACATAGAGGACATAGTAGGAGAGGACATAGAGGACATAGTAGGAGAGGACATAGTATATACATAGTAATTTATGTATGGTGCAGCCATTCTGTTTTTTGTGTCTGTGTATTGTTTTCAAGATATAATTTAAATCAAATTTGTAAGCATCTCTGATTTGAATAATTGAATCATAGTTTTTAATTATTTTTTTCATTTAGAATTTAATTTACAAACAATCAGTCATCACAGTCCGTAAACATAATAATTGCAAATAATTTAACATGAAAACAAGTGTGAAAGTGATTGATTAAGCAGAACCAAATAAAAAAATAAAAAATAAAGAAGTGACATATTTAAAATCTTCATTAATGATTTGACAGCAAGAGTTCTTAATTAAATACTTTTGACTATATATCAGTTATTAAAATAGCTTTCTTTTTTGTTAGCAATTTAACAGGCTCAAATGATATTTCAGTTTCAATTTGGGCTAATTTAAAAATAAGGTTTTGATTTGGAAATCTTTGCTTTGTGAATATGCACTTGATAAAATAAAGAGATTAACAACATATTTCTAGCTTTACATTCAAAATAGGTAATAATTTGTTTACCTTCAAGTGTGATTATATGTGTCGTTTTAGATGCCAAACCTTTTTTTAAACTTTCCCAGAATGCAATACAGAATGTAAAACCATGAAAAAGATGGGTTAACGACTTTTGTTCTGTCTTACAAAAACTACAATAATTATTAATAGGTATGCAGTTTGAGATAAACAGGTTTGTTTGATATACATATTTTGTACTTTTTTCAAATGTAATTCCCTAACTTTGGAAAAGGAACAAGCCACGCCCTTCGCCAGTTAATATCAGTAAAATTAGATTTTCAGAAAGATTTCCCATGAGGTGTTATTTTCTTTGAATGTAACTCTCTTTTTAACCATTTAGCAAAACTGAATAATACAATGTTGTAGTTAATATTTAAGAGCGTAATAGGTCTCCAATTTTCTATCATTAAGTGATTTCTGTCAGGTTTAGGGAGAAGACGTATTATACCTTGCCCTGTACTTGCGGACATTTCCTTTTTTTTAAATGCATTCTTTGAATAAATCAAAATTTCAATAGTTTTCCAAAAATGCAAATAAAATTTGACTGAAAGCCTTTCATTACATTAACATTTCCCTTTTTAATTGAGCTAACAGCCTCTAAGAGTTCCACTTTAGTAATGGGACCTTCACAATCCATTTTAAAGTTGAAATGCTTTAACTGACTCACAATCATCAAATTGAATATTTGACTTCTATATATTGCTATAAAACTTACCAAGATATCTTGAAATGTCTACAGAATCAGAAGTGATTATCACAGAATTATCATTCATTTTTAGATTAGATTGAAAATACATACTATATATTTCCTCTTTTTTTTCATTGTTGTTTCTTCTTCCTCAGTTATTAAAACACTTTTTACTTACTTTTCACACTGGAAAAATCCAACGGATGTTTAAAACAGGTTACTTCTTTTTTAGCATGCTGAGGTAAAATCTTTTTTTAAGATTGACAGACAGATACTGCAGTTGGCACAATATGCTATTCTTAGTAGGGGTTGGGGAAAAAAAATACGGCATAGTATTGCGATATTTTCAGTGGCAATACTGTATCAATTTAAGTTTCAATTTATTATTATATATGTGGAGGTCAGTTTGTCTGCATGACAATCCCATTTTGCAGCAATAAAATTGAAGTGGGAGGAACAAACAGAGAAGCTTATCTTACATAAAACTGATATTGACAAAGACAGTTGGGAAAAAAGATAACACATTGCAATATATCACAGAATATTGCAATATGTTTAAAATCACAATAATATCGTATCTTTGTATTTTGGTGATATGGTATGGTGAGGGCTCTGGTGATCCCCACCCTTCCTACTTGGCATATTAATAATCCTGGCTCAAGAGATGAACGTTTTGGTTACAGCTGGGATATTGTATATAGAGCAATTTAATACAGTACTTAGTAATGTCCTTTCAGTAAAGACTGTAAAAGACACATTTTATCTCTTAATTTTGGGTCCAGACTCAAATTCAATAACAGACGTTTCTTCAGTAAATCCTAAGCTTTTGAATACATGTAAAAAAAAAAAACAGAAACAAGTATAGCTCTCTTCTGTCACTGAAAGACAAGTTTGACAACAGAAGTGTAGCGTCAAAGTCTAAATCTGGGGAAGCCAGACTAAGATGTCCATTTCTGTCTGTCTACCATGACAGTGAAATGAAAATCTAGGACTTGGTGTTGGATTTATGTAACGTTTTGTGGTTGTTTTCAGGGAGTGAGGGAGAAGACAGGCGGCGGGACTGACAGTAAAATGATTTTGTAGGGAAGGAGACAATAAGGGAAGGAATTTTGAGGATTGAAGGGGCGGGCTGTTTAAAATATGATTAAAGAAATTGGCTGTGTTGAAGGTAAATACAAACACATAAAAAGCAATATTGCAAAGTAGTTTTGCCAGAAAAGCAAACATACAGTAACAGTACAATCTTATGAATTATAACTGACCCTTTACTTTATAGAGTTAAAGGGAGACTATAACTTTTGCTAGACACTGGCAACAGTGGTAAAGGCTAAAACATAGTTTAACAGGACCACAAGTAGATTCATTTAGTCAGCTGTTAGATTTAGTAATGTTAGTTATACAGCAATGTAGCTACAGTTTGCAAACATTAGCTAATATTCACCTCCAGGATAAGCGTTATTATAGAACCAACTAAATTTCTAGGCGAGACCCACCCTTCAATAGCATTCACACGCTACTATTGGCCAGGCGTCCATGCTCTGATTTGTTAAGGTCCTGTCCCCTGACCAATAAGCTATTCTAACCTTAACCTCTCGTGATCAATGCCTAACGCCGACCAATCGAGCCGCTCTGTAGGGCGGGGCTTGCCTAGACGTTATGTGGGATCCATAGTAACGCACAGGTTACTGGTCATACCATACAGAGTCATGCTAGTAGCAGCCAAACGGTTGAGTGCATCAACTTATTTCTTCTTTCAAAACTTACATTGTCTTGTTTGAACCTAAATGAATTGATAGTAATGGAAACTTTGGGGCAGCACAACAAGCTCATTCATTTGATTCATGTTTAATTCGAAAACATTGATTATAACATTGACAAAGGCCTTTAAGTAATTCATTTGAGGCAGAGGGAAATTCTTGTCCAGTCCTTTGAGGCAATATACTTACTACACCAAAGGCACTGAGAAATGTAGCACTAAAATGCCCTGCTGGTTCTTGGGTGAAAGAGGTGAATTTTACCCTCAAAGGGAGAAGGCTAATGGTATTCTGCAGTAACTTTGCATGCACATTTTGCGACAGCCAGTCTTATCAGCCTGTCCTTCACACAGCTAATGCAGTGTGACTATGGGGGGAATATAACAGAGCCACATGTTAGCTTTTGAATACATGTAAAAGAGAGAGAAAAAGACACACTTGTCCAGGTGTAGAACTGTTACAGAAAAGCCAACTCATAAAATAATTACAAAAATAGCTACAGTCCTCCAAAGATTACACTGCACCACCACTGTGATTTATGTATTAGTTAAATAAAAGCGTACGCACCACAGAGATAAGTTACAACATAACTCTAAGCAACAGCTATATAGTTACAGATGCTCCTTGGGTAGGTGTAAGTCATAAAATGTCACAGAATTACACTCACTACGTGACATTTTTCAACACAGTAATTCAGTAAAGACCTAATTTATTGATATATTTCAATATTTCAGTCTAGCTGTTTTATGATGTGTAGCTCATGCCAGCCAGAAAGCTATTGCACACAGTAACCATGACATGGAACCTGTGGAACTTTATCTTTGATTGTTGATTGGCCACTTGCATTATTTATGATTTAGTGTCAAAACTAGTTTGGTTATGCCCCAAGTAGTTCTGGTGCAACCAATTTAAGTAGACAACTACTAGTGGGTACTAAGCCTTTAGTGTCAGCAACCCAGTGCAGATCTTTTACTTCAGTAAAAATAGCAGTGTAGAAATACTCTGTTAAGAGTGAGTCCTGCATTCACAAAAGTATAAAAAAATCCCACAGGCTACTTTAAGTATCATCATTTCAGTTCGAGTTCAAGTTCAGGTTACTTTATTGTCCCCAATGGTGCAATTTGTTGTGCAGCAGATAGTATAGTACAAATCACACACACAATAACACACACATAATACAGAGATTGTCTACCTTGCAGGCATAGTTATTTCTTACAGAGAAAAAGACACACTTGTCCAAGTGTAGAACTGTCACAGAAAAGCCAACTCATAAAATAGTCACAGAAATAGCTACAGTCCTCCAGGGATTACAAAAGAGTGTTCAGCCTATATCTGTTCTGTATATATATATATATATCCTACATCTGTAGTTAAAGTACAGTATCTGTCTCTAAAATGTAGTGGAATAGATGTACAAAGTAGCTTAAATTGGAAATTCAAGTAAAAGTACAAGTACCTCAAATTCGTATTTAAGTACAGGAGTACATGAAGTAGATATCGTCCTTACCCAGTAAAGTCTGCTACAGTATATAGACCAACTAGAGAAGAGGGGGAACAGGCTGCACAAGCTGAAAATGCTTGTTTCTCATGGCCTGTTTTGGTAATTTGCCTCATCCCAATGATTCATCATGTCTAATATGCACTGCTTGTTTACAACTTTTTATGATTTATAATGTGAAGAAGTAGAAGGAGGCAGGGTAAGCTATTTCTAGAGCTTTCTAGAGCTCTAGAAGAGAGTGTGTGATGAGGATGAATGTTGGAGGGAAGAAATGGTTCATGGACGTATTCATCTTCTTAATAAGCTAAATGCTTTGTACCAGAAACCTTAAAAAGGTAACTCATTTTTTCTTGCAACCTAACGGGACCGTATTTCCCTATGTTGTTGTGTCTAAGTGACTGATGAGAAAAACTATTTTAGAAATTTGTCCAGTATTGAGCAAGACTCCTGCAGTTGGCAGAGGCGAAACAACCTACGATGTAATATTAATCGGCAATTGCACACTTGTTTGTCCACTGACATGCTCAGATTATTGTTCTAAGTCTAAGTCTGACAACATTATGGGAAGGATCCCTACAGAGGTTGGCCTCTTTGTTAAAGAGTAAGATTATTTTTGTTTAACCAGAAACAACCTAAAATTGCTGTATAATAAGCCTGTTTTTCGACTCTTCTAACAATCACCAGAATCAATTTTTTGGAATAAATCCTTAATTCACCCATGTACATGTGAAATTGTGTACAAAAGTATTGTTTATTTAAATGGTGATGGTAATGGTGGTAAGTGTGGCGATGGTTATTTCAGAGCCGTTTCTTATTAAACAAAAAGTATTTTACTCTTCAACAAAAAGCTCTATCTCTCCATTCCATAAAGGTGTCAGACACTTAGAATAACAATCTCAGCCTGTTAGTGGCACAAACAGCAGTTTTAGTGGATACAAATTGACGATGTGCATTTGCCCTATACGATTACGTTGCAGCCCGGTTTGCAGCTGCTGGTTACAGCATACTCCCTCAACACTTGCCCAATTTCAACGATGTTTGTTCACATTAGTCACTTGGATACCCGTTTGAAAATTACCAGAAGTTACCTTTACAGATTTCTGCTGAACCCAGGCTGGGGAACAATTACAAATGTGGTTGTGGTCTTGTTGTGCTTTGGTCTTTTATTTCTTTCAAATGCAAATAAGGTGAAGGCCAGAGTAAATCACAGTAATAATGGTAGAGTGCAAGTGTACTCCAGTGTACACCCCTCTTATGAATCTGTCCAAGCCCTTTTCAGATATCAGTTATTGCCTCGCTAACCATCGTTAGCTACAGTATATGATCCCAGAAGGTATTACATGGCATTTCTGCAAGGGCAGGAATTTGCATATTTTCAGAAGAGACCTATGAATAATGTTTTTAGCCGATTACACTGCTGTAACACCGCTGCACCGAGGAGTAAACCTATAAACCTATGTATATATGGGCACTCGATCTACCAACTGCAACCAAGGATAGAAACCTTTAACACACACACACACACGCACAAACACGCACACACACACACACTCGCATGCCCATCTATGACAATTTGCCAGCAGTTCCCTTCTCTCCTCTGTAACACAGTCACTTTGCGTGTGTGAATTTTGTTGGGGAAAGGAATAAGTATACGTATAAAGTTTGTGTAATACAGAGAAAGACAGACTCGAACGGTAACACTTTAAAGAAAAAGTGTGAATGTGTAGTGTCGAAAAATCTGAACATTCGCGCGAAGAAGGTCGTTAAGTAGACACAAAAGGCAACACTAGATTGGCTTAATTAGTGTGAAGAAGAGTCCAAGGAGACGAAAGGTAACGTCTCTAAAAATAGAGTGGTGAAGGGTAGGGACACTGAGGGTGCCTTGACTAATTAGTGTGAAGGTAGTCTCAAGTTTATCGAATTAATTTAGTTGCTTAATGTTTTTTTTTTTTTTAACTGTTTATACTTGTGTTTTATCTGTTTTTTTGTTGTTTTTTAAACTGATTTTGTGTAAAGCACTTTGAATTGCCCTGTTGCTAAAATGTGCTATACAAATAAAGCTGCCTTGCCTTGCCTTTGTTGCCTTCACTGTCTGAACCCCATGGCCATATTGTCAAGTCTGGTTTTCCCTAACCCTACACTACCCTCCAGTGGACAAACTTTGTTTGCATTATGGAAACCACAGTTAGCTCTGGTTAGCCGATTTGATTGGATAGGATCTTGTCAAGCTTGTTCCTAGAGTTTTTTACTTGCATTGTAGTGTCTAACTCTGGAAAGCTACGAGGTGTTTACTGCTGCTGCAAAATGGATGTATTTGTGTATACTGGTCAGCGTATAATGTACTAATACAATTAGTACTGCTTTACTAGCTTAAATGTGGTGGCTTGACGGGTGACTGACAGATGATCTGATTTATCTGTTTTAACAATGAAATGCATGTAAACTAATACATTTTAAATTGACATACTAATTGACGTATTTGTCAAAAGTTGGATTTTATTTACTTGATACACAGACGATTTAAAGTGTAGTGTAAATATGTATCTGATACACAGAAAACGGTCTTACCCTTAGCCCTGGTCTGTACTCCAAAACAGTCTGAGATAGTTTGTAGTTAGTTAGTAGTCAGCAAATTCATTAATAAAATAACAATTATCATGTTAACATGCAGCTTGTGAACACACTACTGTCATACAGTAGACACAAAACGAGTACACATCTTTTTTCCGTTGCCAGTTTTATATGAATGACACTAATTTGTTGCCCTGGTTGAATTCTGAACAACCTTATGAATCTGCTTAAAAAAAAAAGACAAAATATCAACAGTGGTATGAAATGTAGTGAGTGAAAGTGGACAACTCACAGTGTACTTCCTTTTCATTAGCTTGTTTTATATCTTTTTTTATTGTTAATGAATGTTAAAAGATAGATAACTTGTCTAACGGCCAGCTGTGATGTCTTTTCTAGATATTGTTTAATAATTAAAATTGTCCCCGCAAGTTATGGAATATAGTTCTTGTATTATTGACTTGTGCTGTCCTCCTTTTGAAGCGATACCCATCCTTCTGTGGTAGCATGGGGACACCTGGCGGTGGGGAGAAGTATTACAAATGGCTGACTTAACCATGTTTTATGAATCAGGAACCATTCATAACACTACTGTCACTTCCACATGATGTTTTAACAAGTAAATAATAAGAAAAGTAAGGTACACCAAAGGCTACCATGAGGTGCTGTTCACTGAAGCAGAACAAAACATTACACATTCTGTGGGTAACGCTTTTTTCTTACATTTTAATTTTTAACAAGTAAAAAACGTTTAACAGATTGCCGTTTTTTCAGCAGATTATTGTCAAAGGATAGTCAGACATGACTGGTTGTAACGGGATTACCAGTCTATGTGTAATAATCTGATACTTTGATTCCTATGGGATCAACAAAGCATCTTCTTCTGTTCTTTCTTCTAACATTTCATTGTGATCATAGGGAGCTGAGTAGCTCTAACTACTCCAATGTTACCTATACGTGACTAAAAGTCTACATTTACTGGGAGTACCTTTGCCAATCCTACTGCTTCCAGCCATGGTAATGTTATAGATTGTCTCCTTTATCTGGGAGCTTTAACATATAGACAAACACCTTATACATTTTCTTTGAGATTCAAACCCAGCATAGTGCAGCTTGGCTAGATTGGTGGCAGTAAGGACACATTAGTGGCTGAATGACACAATTGCAGCTGATTTAAAAAAAACAAAATTAAAAACGCATTAAAAGGCCTTGTTGTGCAATGTCTTGTATTTCATCTTCCTGCGTTTGTTCGTCATCACTGACTAAGGATACCATAAATAAGAAACAAAACCAAAAAATTGCCTACAGCCAATTCTGGAAAGAGAGGGAAAAGAGGCCAGAGACAAAAGATGATGTTAGAGGGATAAAAGGATGAGGGGGTGAGGGAGGAGAGGAGGTTTGAAGTGACGCTGGTGCTGGTGGGCTTGTATGGGATGAGTTAGCAGGAGAGAGAGCGAGAGAGAGAGCGAGAGAGAGAGAGAGAGAGAGAGCGAGAGAGAGAAAAAAAAGAGATGGTTTTAGAGGATTTATACAGTTTTGTACTAAAACATGTTAGACGTCACAGCTGAGAGAGGAGCGGAGTGATGTTCAGGGATTAGACGCAAAACAAGCCATTTAAGGAAATTTACTTTTTAACCACTTGAAACTGATTCAAGGAGGCAAGCCTTCAGTGCACTGGATATACAACTAACGAATCCCCCTTTCCCCCTTCTCGTTTTTCTTCTTCTTCTCCTCTTTTTCAACTTTCTCTACTGTCTTGCTCTATCTCGCTCCAACATGTTTTTCTTCCAGCTCGTCATCATGTCCGGCACCGTGTTGTTATCCTACTACATGGAGTGCACGGACCTGTTCGGCGTGCACGTGCAGGGTTTCTTCTGTAACGACGCCGAGCTGATGAAGCCGTACCCCGGCACAGAGGAGTCCAGCTTCATCCCCCCTCTCATCCTGTACTGCGTGGTGGCTGCTGCTCCCACCGCTATAGTAAGTAAAACCCATTTTATGTGTATTTCGCCACAGTGTTTAAAAACCACATGCTCGACTTTGAAACGACAATAATCAGATATTGCATGAATATCCAGGCTTTCACTCTCTGAAAGCAACCATATGTTCACTGCTAACAGCTTTATTTATACTGTTATAAACTAAAAACAACTAGAATATTATTCTGAAATGAATAATAATATATTATGTTCATTTAACATTATGCTGGTAACTTAGCCTAACATGACCAACTTGAGTGACAGTGTTTGAAAAATAAATTACTTCAGTGCTGAATTATATATGTAGATAAGAAGGCCACGTATGCAGTATAGAAATGCAGCCATGCGGGGTATGCCTCTCCTCGGTAAATTCCACTTTCTCTGTCGAAAAATGGGAGAAAATATCAAAGCACACTGTGTGACTGAAGACCGTTTCCATATCTTTTCATGGGTCAGCTGAGAAGTTTGGTCCTGATTTCACAGCCTGAACTTTTGGCTCCCTGTTTTGAACTTCATACAGTACCTCCTAGACTTGTTATTTGCTAGTTTCACATCACAAAGCATCATGCTCAATGCACCACCAAAGTGTAAAGTCATGCTGTACACGTAGTAGTGAATGTGAGCTGCATAACAAATGTTTTATCCTGGACTATGATGGGGTTTCTTAAACAGTATGGCCGTGCAGAATGTCAGTCACCCAGGCCACAGGGTATCTCCCAGCGCTAGAAGGCAAATGGGTTTCCTGTTGTGTGGTGTGTCACACACAATTCATTCACTATTCCTTCAGTTCTGCTGAATGACAGAGACACCCGCGCATCAGTGAAACTCCTACAGCATCAAAAGGAAATGCCTTTGACTACTAAGTTTAATGTAGCTAATGCTTCTCTGTCGTAGCTTCCACGGCTGTTGTTTCGTATGCACAGCAGGCTGGATTAGAGACAGTTGGACAACATTGCAGGATGACAGGTGAAGGTGATGACATCAATGGGCCTTTTTCACAGCGAGTATTTGTACCTGGCAGAGAAGGAGAAGCACAGGTGTGATTAATTGTGTTAACGATGGCTCTGTGTCTTTTGGCCATGTTAGTGAGCACACAGGAGGGCAGCCCTCGTTAGTGGGATTAATCACACCTGTGAAAACTGTGAGCACATTTCAAAGCCTCGGAACACCCACACAGGTGTTTTTAGTGATTCTGGCTGATTATACCTCTGCTCAGGTTGATGGTGGGCTGAAGATTGGATGGGAATTGGAGAAAACATTTTTCCTAATGAAAACGTCATTCACGTCACTGGGATGTGGGAAAGCTATATTTTGAGACAGAGTTTCTAAGGTGGGGACGCGGACTGACATTTGATGTAGGCGACTTTGGTTCACTGGAAATAGTGCAATGACAATAAACTGTTCATTGTGGACAAACACCTCTGCCAAGAAACCTACACAGACATAAAGAATTATGCATAAATAGTCCTATGTATAAAAAAACAACACCTTACCCGTGTCCTTTCCCGTGTGTTGTCCTGCAGATAATACATATCTGGCATAAGACAACAGCAGCCAATCTTTGTTATTGTGTCCTCCATGTTTTCACACCCCTGATGCTCAAGGCTACACCCAACAGTTGGTGGCAGTCATGCAACAAACACCAATATAACAGAAGAAGAAGAACACGCATCCCGACCATGTGAACGCTGGCATTCGGAAAAACAACGTAATCACAGGGGCGGTCCCCGATATTCCCAGGTGGCATGAACGCAACATTACCTCACACCTTTTATTTACCAATAAGAATAATAAAGGTGCCATTTGTCCTGCCTCTTCTGGTGCTAACACAGCTAACAGGATGCTCAGGAAGATGCCAATCAACCAGTTCATACACACCGACACAGATGTCTAATCAGCCAGAATAACCCAAAACACCTGCGTGGGTGTTCACGGTCTTTAATTTCCTAAAATATAATACCTGTGTAAGCTGTTAATTTGTAAAGCTGAGTAAATTATAAATTAATTTTAGGGCGAGGACTACATGTGCACTGCTGATTCAAACGCTTCACACAGGAGTAGCAGCATATAGCCACTAGATGTCACTTTAGCTCCATGCCTGTTAAACCCTGACCCAGCACCAGACCTGGCTCAGATGTGTCTCTGGGCCCCTGGGTCAGTTCATTAATAATCTTGTGTCAAATATTTCCTGAACACCTTCTGAAGCGGTGTCTGTTTAATATTATAATTAATTTCTTCACGTTTGAATCGTGCCCTATGTGAAGGAAAACACGAGTCATTCCCAGAATATGGATCCAGTCAGTCTGTTTGAAGTGGCTGATGCTTCATGGGAAGGATCATGCAGTGCATAGATATTAATGTCTGCAGTGGTGTATCGCATCAGTTCAGATGTGATGTGATGTAAAGGAGAATAATCAATTCTATGTGTCAGCTTTGGCTTTGACGTCAGTGTTAGTGTCATCTGCGGAGTCAGGTGTTAAAAACAATAAAATAGCCTACCGTATTTTAAAGCTGTATGTTGTTATCTGAATATAGAGTAAAGGTGATTTGATGTTGAATAAAGGGTTCAAACAGAACATCTGTAAATGATCAACATGTTTGTTCACACTGTCAGTTGTATAATATCAATTTGCATTTTAAGCTATTTACCTGTGTTAGAAGAACCACGGCAGTTAACCAACCTTTAAAGACTGCCGTGCCAACAGGCTGTAGTCATAGTAATAGTGTATGTCGGTGAGTCCATTGGGCATTTGAACTAAAACAGCAAGATTTGTTTTGTGATCTGTGTGAGCCACTGATCAGCTAAATAAATTAGTTAAATTCATTTTTTAAATCAGTTTGTTGTATGTTAAGTGTATAGAATTTAATAAATGGGTTCTTAGCATTTCCTAATGATATGATTTCATGACATACTAAAAAACAATTAAGAATAATAAAGATCACGATGGAATATTAAAAAGGTGAAAGTGGTAAAATGTGTCAAATTCAGCCACTTGCATCACCCCCCTTTCTGTAGTATGAGTATTGTAGGCCTACCTTCCCCATGCATTACCATTATTTGTTAATGTTTGTCTGTATGTATACTTTTTGTATATATATGTGGGAGCGGGGGGTCATGTTGTAGCAGGCTTCTTTATGCATTACCACTTAATGTCATTATGGAATTTGATGTGTGAAACATATCATTCCCTTTCTTGGTCAAGTGAGTAATGTTTGTTTGAATGCTCCACAGCAAACCTTAAAATTTAGTTTAAAACCGTAGAGTGCCATAATTTTATAATCCATAAGTCTTTTAGGAGTGTTCTGCATGTGTCCCACTTGTATATCGCCTTTTCAAACAGACATCTTTCTTTATTATGACAATTTCAAGAGGCACTTGATCAGGGATGATCGTAACACATGTCACCCATTTATTTGTGATGACATATTACTCTTCTGCTTCTTCTGTGTGTCTCCCGCTTATTGGTTTCATTATCTGGGACGCTTTTGCTCTTTGCTGTCAGGCTCTAAACATTGAGTGCAGTATTCTAGTCTGAGTAAAGCCTGAATTATTGTCACTTTTACTGAACAAGTAAAACACATCCTGTAGCTCCCATCCCCTCCATAAAGCTAATTGGTCTGCAGACACATCAGCAGTCCACAGTGTATACACACACACACACACACACACACACACACACACACACACACACACACACACACACACACGATATAAAATAAATTGGTTTCAAATCTGGAAGACTGCTCTGATTGGCCACCAGGAAATGTGACAGACAGTATTATTCACAGCTGATTTGGTTAGAGTGTGTGTCTGTGTGTAGTTTTGACAGCAGACTCTTCTGCATGGATTACTTCACATCAAAAAGAAAAGAAACACTGGAAAGTGTAACCAACAACTTCAGCGTATGTCTTGGTACACCATTTTTCTTCATACAGTGTACCACTGTCACGTTCTTTTGTCTCTCACACATTTAAATTGTTTGTGTGCCTTAAAACTCATTAAATCTTAACAAGATGCATTCTTTCTTTCTTTATCCTGCGTGTCCCTGATCACACACCCCTCCTCAGTGAGTGCTGTGTCAGCTGTTCAACTTTTGTTTAGTACTGCTGGTCATTTCCAGTATTGCCATTTCTTTCTTTTATGTGGCCTTAGTCTCTTTATCCATATGCATGCTATCCCAAACTTTTTTAATTGTGCCCTTTTGAGAGTGCTGTGTCAGGTGCTGAAGTTGTGCTTCATACTGTATATCGCTCCGTCACCACATGCGTCATAAACCACAGAAGTAGCCAGTCAGAATTATAATGACAGGGCTGGGATGTTGGCCAATTAGCAAAGAGGCAGTCATTTATTCAGAATGTTCCACACGGCCGGACCAATGGGTGGTTGTAGAGGTTAGATGGGTCGTTTTAATGCAACGGTCTATAGACCTGTTCAGCCATGGCCAGGCATCAATCCTTCACCCTCAACATTAGGAAAGCATAATGTTATTCTTGTCTGTCAAGTGTGGAAGGCTAGGGCTGCAACTAACGATTATTGTCATTGTCAATTAATATGTAGATCATTTTCTTGATTAATCGATCAGTTGTTTGGCCTATAAAATGTCCGAAAATTGTGAAAAATGTCGATCAGTGTTTGTTTGCTAAAGAACAACATGAATTTCAAATTACTTCTTTTGTACACAAACCAAAGATATTCAGTTTACTGTCACAGAGGAGAACAAAATCTCAATATACTCATATTTAGGAAGTTGGAATCAGAGAACTTTTACCTTTTTTTACTATTTTCTTTTTTACAAACCGGTTTATCGATTATCAAAATAGTGAGCAATTAATTTAATGGTTGACATATAATCGATTAATCTTTGCAGCTCTAGATACAACAGAAGTATAGGTGGCTTCTGAGCAGTAACCGCCATGACTGACTGTAGACGTTTCCCAACACAAACTCCCTCTAAAGGTGGAGAGATATCAAAGAAGGACGTGTTGAAGTTGAAGAACTCCAATGCATCGTTTCCATACCAACGTAGGTCCTTGATGGCTTATTCCACTCACATTTATGTGTGTCTTGGTAGCAATACTGAATATAATTGGCTTTTTAAGAAGACATTAAAGAAGCATTAACTAATCTTGTTTTCTTTACTTCGGGGAAGCAGAACAAGTTGTAAACACAACCACTTCACATATTTTCACCTTATAAAGTGAATGTGCTATTGTGAATGGGAGCAAGCTGAGGGAAAGCTCTGGCTCTTTAGCTGCTAAATGTTCCACTATGTTGAGCGGCTAGTCCCTAACCTTTTCTGTCAACAGTTTGGTGCTGTTAGTGGAAACGACATAGATGAGAGCAGTTAAGTAAACCAAATATCTAAGCTTTTCAGTTAAATAGATATCTGAGAGATCTACTTATCTCAGAGTGAGGAAACACGATGGGAATGAGCCTATGGCTGACTGATAAAAGTCGCAAGTTGCAAACTTGGTGTCTATGGCAACATTCCCGGGAAAAATCATAAGTGTGCGCAAAGTCAGTGACGTGTTTTCTGCCAAAGATGGGAGTGCGCGGGTGGTCGGGTTAGCTCAGTTGGTAGAGCAGGTGCCCATATAGATGTTTACTCCTCAAAGCAGCGGCCGCGGGTTAGACTCAGACCTGCGGCCCTTTGCTGCATGTTCTTCCACTTCAGATGTCCTGTGGAACTAAAGGCCTAAAATGCCCTCCCCCCCACAAAAGAGATGGGAGGCGGATCTAACAGGTTCGCTTGTGTCTGTGAAGTTGTGTACAGAGTAGAACCCGACTGATATATTGGCGGGCCGATATGATCGGTTGATAGTAGGCATTTTCCGATATATCGGTATTGACATTTATAATGGTCGATTTAAAACAAAAGAAGATTCATTCGATAAATGAATGTTTAAAAAATAAAAACACACTGTCAACCATGTTGTGAGCATTGTCGTTGCATAGTTTGTCCACCAGAGGGCGGTCTACCACGTCCCTGTTGGCAACACTGATTTTTTGTTTTGTTAATGTGTTCAAAGGACTTTAAGTTTCATATCTTAAGTTTGTATTTTTATACAGTTTATTTATCAGACCTTTAATATACAGTATTTTGATGTTCTTCTGTTCTGTATAAATAACACAAATTATCATATTATTTTAGTGAGAACTCATAAATAACTACAAATAACTAATTTAGGTAAAACTGTTTATGTTTTGTAACGCATTTCTGGATTTTTTTATGTACATGGGCATATCAGATTTTTAAATAATGAAATATTCACATTGGTATCGGCCTTAAAAATCCTTTATCAGTCGTCTCTAGTACATAGATTGTACCTTTTAAATTGTGGGGCGGCCAAAACAATGTGCTCCGTAGAGCTGAGAGTGACTGCATGATTGGATGATAATTCCTTGTTGGGTTCATTGCTACACCTTCCACATAACACACAGTCGTTTGATCCATTAGTTACTCTTTATAAAATTAAGGAGAGGTGTTTTGGTCCTTATGAGGGGATGTTGAGCCAGCGTTGCATTGTATTACATATTTACAAGTAAACCTTGTTTAAATTTAATTACTAAGATTACTTTTTTGTCAAATTTGAAAAGATTATCACACATAATAGCAACAGCTTGTAAACTATTACACTTAAGTTTTCTGCTGCCTCAGGCTATGTGCTTAATTCTTTTTTCAAAAATCTCTACTTTTGGCAATCAGTATGATGGAACGAACTGCACCATGAGACAGTTGTCACATTTAATATGTGAGTGAATAAAAATGTGAGTAGCATGAAACGCATACAAGAAAAAAGATAGTCCTAAATACTGTGGGCAGTCACTGTTTGTCATTTTTATGTCACAGGTACTGAATTTTATGGACTTTCAAGGGTATTGGGAACCAGAGCTCCCATAAATCTGTTACGCTGTTGGGTGGGTCAGTGTTATTAAGACAGCAGATGAACCAGAAGTCTGTTCTTTTCTGTTTCATGTCAGGCAAATGACTCCTAAGAATTAGATTAGCATGTTCTTTTGTGTGTTCTGTTGTTTAACCTTTTCATTTTCTGCTCAGATACCACACAGTTTCGGCTGGATGCCAAGTTGTGCCTCAGTTTTCTGACATTACATTTGGAGCTAGTTGTTTCCAGTCACTTCGGTTCAGTTTCCATGACATTTGTACAAAGGAGAGTGTGGGTTACATGAGTTGAAATAAGACGATCAGTCAGCGGAAACTAACCTTTTCAGTGTGGAGACAAATACTGAGGCAAAAAAGGAAACGTTTCAGGGAATTACTTATCATCAGCATTTCAAGGACCCGAATGGAAAAGAACTGATTTTAATAAAGTTTTTTAAAAGTTTGCCTGTAACTGACTCACTGGAGATAAAAGGTACATCTGAGCTGCCTTCATGGCAAAAGTGACCTATAGCATAGCTGTCTGTTTGAACATGCAAAGCAGTTTGTTGACTTTGATTATAGAATAGAATGCCTTTTATTGTCATCATACACATAGATTGAACTCCTTTTTCCAGTGTCTGTATGTATGTAAGAGAAATATGGAATAAAATAAGAAAAAGGGGGGTAAGGTGCACAGTTGTAAAACACTATATACTGTACACATATAAAAATAGAAAGATATATATGGTTTGTATACAGTGTGATACATAGTGTGAAGTTGCCAGCCTTTTAAAGTCACAGTCTGTTTCAACAAAAAGTCATAATTTGGTTATATAGTCTTTGAAGACAGATGTTTCTGGGTCATTATGCATCAGAAGACGGCATCTTCTTTCATGATGCATTGATGAGAATTTCGTTTGGTATTTGCATGCTTTATGTCAGTAGGAAGTGCTTGAAAAGATTAACTCTGCCTTCTTCATGCTGACAAATCCAGACAGGACTGAATCCAGGGCAAAGCTTTACAAACACTTTTATGTGACTGCTGTCAGTCCCTTTTTGTTCTTTGTTGTTGTTTTTTTTATAGTTTCCCAACATCACAAAATCTCTCTCTCTCGCTGCTAAAGAATTAGAATTACATTCACAAGAACACGTTGATGATAAAAGAAGAATTTACAAGGGACGGAAAAACAAAAGTTTTGTTACCTGTCCTTGGGCTCAAAACAAACTCTTTTATGAACACAAACACATCACACACACACCAGACCAAAACCACGCGTGTGCACACATACACACTTACTGTATGCACACACTCCCGCTCATAAACACACACACATATTTTTTTAGCAGCCTGTATCACCCAAGGCAACGGGC
Organism: Etheostoma spectabile; assembly: GCF_008692095.1. Taxonomy (NCBI): domain Eukaryota; kingdom Metazoa; phylum Chordata; class Actinopteri; order Perciformes; family Percidae; genus Etheostoma; species Etheostoma spectabile. The sequence continues at coordinate 5,612,534 of NC_045748.1, read as the reverse complement.
AATGAGTTTCATTTTACGTGTCCAGAAGCAGGTTTTCCATTAGACCCGATGTAATGTCCACACTACAATGGACCTGAAGAAAGGCTGCATTAAGACACAGTGGTTTATGTACACAGGCTAGACAGGGGCACAATGTTCCTCTGCCTTGTAATGGCATTGCTAACGATGATTTCTTTTCTGCCCTGTCTTTGTGTGTGTGTGTGTGTGTGTGTGTG
>NC_045748.1:5611353-5612309 GCF_008692095.1 Etheostoma spectabile | reverse complement strand
TGTGTGTGTGTGTGTGTGTGTGTGTTTCTTTCTCAACTCTTCCTATTTCTGTGTTGCTCTCTGGCAATTTCTGTGTATTTGTGTGGGTGTGTAGATCTTTATCGGCGAGGTGTCCATGTACGTGATGAAATCTACGAGGGAAGCTCTCCTGGCCCAGGAGAAAACCATTGTGACAGGAGACTGTTGTTACCTCAACCCCCTTATCCGCCGCATCATACGCTTCATAGGTAAGGAGGACTTTGTGCCAAATAAGTCAAACTGCCAGACGCTCCTTCATGTGGATGGCACCAGGTAGTAGCTGACAACTCAGACACACGTTACATCGCACACACACACACACACACACACACACACACCCACACACACACATATACACACAAAATGTGTGTCACGTGGGCGCAAAACCAAGACTTTTGTTTTCAGTGTTATCGTTGCATTTTTCTTACATGGTAATTTCCAGAAACCCCATGTTGTAACCCAAGGTAAGATGAGACTAAAGGAAAACTTAGACAACATCAGGTTCTAGGTCACATGTCAGGGGACGAGAACATTCGGCTGGACTCAAATAAACAAACCTGTCCTTGAATGAACATGTGTTTGTGTCTCTACAGATTGAGCGAGTCTAGGCAGCTGCATGCTAAGGGAATGTTTGTCTCCAGGACCGTCTCCTTTTGGAGCTCGGTGGGAACAGGGTAAAAGGGCCTGACACACTTTAGCATACATCCCACAGAAAACTAGGTTTTAAGTGAGCCTCTTTGACTTTGGCGTTATCGATATTTGGGCATAACATAATTGGCAGCTTGAGCGAGAGATATATACATCTGGGGGGGAAACAGCTTCATGCAAACCTTCATGCATCTCGAAGTAAAGTTCCTCCTGAGCTTTTCTACAACAGCAAGTGTGAATCTTATGGTATGGTATCTTATCTCAGGGGTTCCCAAAACTTTCAGCCCACG
>NC_045748.1:5611238-5611343 GCF_008692095.1 Etheostoma spectabile | reverse complement strand
TAACGGTGCAAGTGACTTGCGACCCCCTCACTATAAACGTATATAAACATTGCGCGCAACCGCGCGCGCACTATAGGCGTGAAAATCAAAAGAGCTGTTCCCTTT
>NC_045748.1:5611126-5611228 GCF_008692095.1 Etheostoma spectabile | reverse complement strand
GCTTGGTTTTATTTTAAATTTAGCCACTAGTTTTATCTTATGTTAAAATCATGACTAACATATGCTATTTCTAGTTGTTTTTAAATTTTTATTTTATTTCTG
>NC_045748.1:5608515-5611116 GCF_008692095.1 Etheostoma spectabile | reverse complement strand
CTTGCGACCCCCCCTCTCTGGCTCTTTTGTGGGTCCCAACCCCCACTTTGGGAATCACTGTCTTATCTTATGGTATACACTGACTATTTAGGGTAAAAAATAAAAATAAAATTATATTGGATGTACTGGTAGTCTGAAGGACTGAAGGATCATTTTTCTGATTTGAATCACTTCACTCAGTTCAGTACAAAGATTCACTCTCACTGACAGTGTAGTTTGTTTTGTTTTGTATTTTGCAGCTAAGTGATCACATTATTATTTAAATGAACCTCCCTATGCACTCCAGTGATCACATCACCATTCATAGTGCAGTGGCATAAAGGCACTGCTATTGACTGTCTTCAGTTTCATTTAGTAGAAAACTATTCAAGCACTGCTTACAAGGTTAATAATTGTTCAGTAAACAATGCACCTGCAACATCAGGATTGTTTCTGTGGCTTTCACAGTCTTTCAGTAAGCTGGTAAGCTTTTACCAGGCAGTAACGGCTGCCGTATATCATGGATAAGCTGACAGTTGAATGTGGGAGCTGTCAGTCACCTGCGAGGGGAGCTCCAATGCAAAAAGCTATCAATTTGAACAGTAACCCTGATGATTCAGAGCTAGAGGATTCTGGTATTTAGGATTAGCTCGTTCTTGTTTGAAACACCTCTGGCACCATATAGAAAGGACAAATGTGTCCTGCAAACCAAAGAGGGTGAGCCTCCAACAGGGAATGCAAGCAAATACCAACAAATATGGTCATCAAGACATTACCAACCTGTGAATGACATGATATATGACGGGATCATCCTTTCTCTGTTTTGTCAGAGACAGGTTGATGCACAGTGGAGGATGAAATGAGAAGATGAGGTTTACAGGCATGGCAGCAGCTTCCTCTAGCCAAATATGCAAACATGAGGTCATCCGCATTAATTAAGTTTTACATCAGCAGATTTTCATCCTCCCTGTTTTGTTACTAGAAAATAAAGTACATCACACAGATGCCTGCAGAACACACCTGACACTAGACACAGTGACCTTATGGTAGCTGTGGTGCTAATATGTTTTATTTGCTGCTGCTCTGAGGCGTTGATGCTTGGAATTAGGGCAGTGGTGTGGCCTTTAATGATGATGCATGTCAAGGTCATGCCAGTGTGTGTGTGTGTGTGTGTGTGTGAGAGTGTGTCTGGGTGTGTGCCCTAGAGTGTATTCAGTAGGCAATAGAGTTGGCAATGATGATCAATGGGCTGCAGTTAGCAACGTATAATAGGCTTTGTGTATGGCTGGCCAACAGTTGCAAACACCTCAGCATTGTTTGAGTGTGAATACAATAACATGTGTTACGTTATAGGGAAATAAATATTTAATAAGCATGCACATGCATATCAATGAAATAATAGTGAGCTGCTCTGTATTCCTTCTGAGTTTAGACTTTGACATCCATGCATCCATCCATAATCTTATCATCCGAGGGTCGCAGGTGGCTGGAGCCCATCCCAGCTCCCTTGCTTTTTTTCAACGTTTTTGTCATTTTTTTCAGTGCAAAAACGTTTTGGTCCCCTTTTTCAAAGCTTTTTTTATTCATGGCCAATACAGCTAATTGTAAGTAAAAACAAAGCAGAAATTATGAATTATTTTGACAAATAGTTTAGATCAGAGGATGTTGAGTGGATCACAGACTGGTATGCCAACGTTTAGTCAGGATATTGTTTTGAAACAATTTAATTGTTTTGTTCAGATGCTGTAAAATTCAATAAAACACTGAAAAAGCAATGAAAGTAATCTTAAATTTTACCTGTGAAGGACATTGTATGGATTCCATACAATGTATCCATGTAATTTTTGTGCAATGCGGTTGAAATAAACCCATATTTTTAACATAAAAAACTTTGAAAACAGGTCAAATATGACCCGAGGACTACACAAAGGTTGATCTTAGGTAGGTAAACTTGCTGGTCGAGTCTTTTCTTCTCTCAGTTTGAATACAGCAAACTGACCAGACTGAACGGCTTTCAATAATTCTTCAGTGAGGGGAGCCAATTGGGATCAAGTCCAGCTGGGATGCGTTTACTGCAGCCTCTCTGAAACGGCATTAGCCACTAACCAAAATAGAATTTAAATGTCTTGTGTAAATCCTACATAAGCAAGGCAATATATAAAGTATTGTCTTTCTTACAATAGGGCTGAAGGTAAGGTAAGGTTTGCAACCTTGCGTAGGCTACGTGTGTCACGCCTCAGAAAGGGCTTACAAGACATCTAGCTATGACCTTTGAGTATAATATTTTACAGCCACTTTACCACAAAACTTTAGTAGAACTGGGCAAACTGACAGACTCTCAGCTATCTGTTCCAGTAAATGAGTTTGTCTGCTGGACTTTCCTGGCGTAATCAGAACTGTATTGTTCATTTTAAAATAATATCCCTTCAACTTATTAAAAACACTCATCAAAAATTCATTAGGCAATTCGCGTGATTTATATTTCCGTCTGCTCCCGAACAATCTCTCAAATTTGTAGGATCACCGAGGCTTTTAGTTTCCCGCTCTCTTGCTTCCTCCCTCCCTCCCTCCTTCCCTCCCATCTCCTCTCATCCTAATCCCCCCCTCTCTATTTCCCTCAAT
>NC_045748.1:5589277-5608505 GCF_008692095.1 Etheostoma spectabile | reverse complement strand
ACACACACACACACCCAGTCCTCTGCAGCCCCCCCGGATGAGAATACAAAGCAGAGTAATTTCATGGCTAAGCAGGCCAGATAATCAGTAGTCATATTTCACAGCAAAAGGAATGCAGACGCAGACATTGGTCAGGGCTGGTGGGCTGAAAGTGTCACTGCACTCATTCATATGAGATGCTATTTATTTTCCTCCTGTGTCTTTATGTTTCTTTTCTCGGCCAGTTGTCCACTCGTCTTTTCGTCCATATTATATTCATTTTAGTCCAGTGTTTCTGTAACGTAAAATAAGACATTACAAAATCAATACAATTTGCATTCAAAGTTCCACAGTAGAATTCTTTTCAGGGAGTAATGTTAACATTAGATATTCTGGAGTTTTAGCTCTGCCTAATGACAGTTGGGAGCTTAAGTGCCAGCGCTGGGAGCCAAATAGTCACAGGCCAATTTAACCCCGGATACAAGGTGATTACACCATGATGTAAGGGCGGAAGTGTGTGTTAAGCTCTTAAGGCTTTGGGTTATGTGTTTATTTGTTAATGTTGCTCTGCTGTGGGTTTTTAATGTGCTATAAACTCTCATTGTGTGTCTGTGTGCCCCAGGCGTCTTTGCATTCGGTCTTTTCGCCACTGACATCTTCGTCAACGCGGGCCAGGTGGTGACGGGAGGGCTCTCGCCCTACTTCCTGTCTGTCTGCAAGCCCAACTACACCGGCACCGAGTGCCGTTTTAATCACCAGTTTATCATCAACGGCAACATCTGTACCGGGAACCCTGTTGTTGTGGAGAACGCTCGCCGGTCCTTCCCATCCAAGGACGCTTCGCTGAGTGTTTACTCTGCTGTTTACCTGACGGTATACAACATATTTTCTTAAGCACAAGCCAGATGTTTTTTTTACTTTCTGTTTGCATTTGTTTTTCTTTTCATTTAAATCAGACCACATAATAGTGCAGACAAACAAAAAAAAAAAAGGAAATTCTGATTTTATTCAGCAGTGAGCACATTTAATTAAAAATCAATGTCAAGTGTACTTGTACTCATTTGGGACTGAACTTTGAATTTTGGAATAATGAAGAAAACACCCAAACAATCAGAATTGAATAGATCTTTTTAGTCCAGACTGATTAAAGATAAACACAGAATTGTAATTAAAAAAAAGGCTTTCAAAAGGTTTGGATTATTTGCTGTAAAAATGTGCTACATAGCCCATCCATCTTTGATGGAGGAATTGGCAAAGAGGGACTTCATTTTTCTTGAAAGTGTGTAGAGGAATGTCTCTCAAAAGTGTAAGCCCATGCAGTTTTAGAAAATTGGCTGGAGGAACACATGAAGAATTGAGCTTTGAAAAGCTGTGGTTTGATATTAGAGTGACGGAGGGACTCAGCTGCTGAAAGGGGAAAGGAGACTGAGCATAGGTGCGGATGTTATCAGCAGGAGCAAGAGGAATACAAGGACAAGTTGTTGATGAAAAGAGGATTCCATACACACAACTCCACAGTCTGACGTGGTAGAGGGTAAAAGTTCGAGACGTGAGAACAATATAAGGAAGAATGTGCGTTTTGAAAGGCTCAGTCTTCCCACAACTTTCCCTCGCAGTAGCAGGTTCCCATATTGCATTAATCTTTTATGCCCTGTAAAAAAATTTTTTTCACTCATATGATGTAAGTTTTGGACATCTTTCTTTAACCATTTTGTTGTGCAATGGAGGCTTTGTGCTCTCATGAAATGGTAAAATATTTGATTCCATTTATGGATGCTCCGCGTGAGATTGCTTCTGTTCTTGTCTACTGAAAGAGAGGAACAGGGGCTCTTTTTAAACCTACAGTACACAATAAAGAAAATATTTTTTTTTTTCATGTTTGAAATCTAATTTTATTTGCCTTCTGTCCTCCTTTCTAGATGTACATCACCAGCACCATCAAGACCAAGTCCAGTCGCCTGGCCAAGCCTGTGCTCTGCCTGGGCACACTCTGTTCGGCCTTCCTCACCGGCCTCAACCGAGTCTCAGAGTACCGAAACCACTGTTCGGACGTAGTGGCCGGATTTTTACTGGGATCAGCCGTTGCTCTGTTTCTGGTGAGGACGATGGAAGAGTAAAATACTTGGGGAAGTGGTGATTAGAAAAGAAGAAGAGTGAAGAGATGATGATCATTCTGAGGTGGATTCGGTTCATGACTCATTTTCAAATCAGAGCATAGTGATAGTCTATTTAGCTGCATTAATTGGAACGGACTCAAGCCAGTATTTAAATGATAAATTTAGGCTGCAGCTGTTACCAAAGCCCATAATATGGATTTGATGCCTTTAGTGACATGAATATGCGTCTGTAGAGGCCACATGGTGGATGTGAAAGTTAGCTGTGCAGCAATGCAGTCATGCACTGTCTTCCTAAACACTAGTTTGTCAAAGAAGCAGTTTGTGAAGAGGTGATAGAGGGAGAGAATGTGAAACGGGATGAAGCATGGTTTATACTGAGCTTTAAGGAGGTTCAGATGCAGGTGAGTTAAGATAGAGGGGAAAAGGCAAGGATGCACTGGTTGAAGGGTGGAAAGAGGAGAAGAGAAGAAAGGAGAGAAAATACTGAGGTGGCACCTGGATTTCTACTGAGATCAGCAGTCGCTTGAGTTTTGAAAGAGCTCAGGAAGGAAGGGAAGGGGAAGGCAGAAGGGTGAGAAGGAAGTTGAGGGAAACTAATTTGAAATAGGGGTTGTTGTTCAGAAAATGATCCAGGTAAAGGAACCAGTGATCTGATTAAGATTTGGTTTTGTACTCCTGGCAAGGTAAAGAAATATTGTTATGCTAAAGAGATCTTGATGTGTATCATTGAAACAAATGTCATGACAAGGTATACATTGGGCAGACCGGACCAAAACAATTGTCCCTGTCCTTCCCCCTCCTTCGGTCTTTAATGTAAAACCAGGTCAGATTCCTGTTAAGAGTTGTAAAATCCTTTAGTCAGACATCAAATTGTATGCTGTGTTTAAATGCAGGGTAGTGATTACAAGTTGTTTTTAGGGTTTGAAGTGGAAAAGCCCATTGAGGAGAACAGAAGGTGAAGTGAAACCCTCACAAATGTAAAAAAGATTAATTTAACAGTCTCAAAGGCTTCATTACATGTTAATTGCCGCAGGGCCTGAGCCTTTAAAGCAGGACGTGGTGTGTAAGAGAGGGGAGGGAGGAGGAGGCATGCAGGGAAGACTCAGGATGGATTCATAGGGAAACTCTTTAGATGCTCTGAGGGTGATGGGGTTGTCATATGTTCTGCATGTATTTTGTCATAAACTAAAATGTTTTTATTATATAATATTTCTATTCACTCATTTAATCCTCCTGGCACCCTTGGGAGCATAGGGCGTCCACCATGGATTGCCACCTCACTCTCCTTCTTGCCAGGAGGCCCCTATTGGTCAAACAAAATGTTGACTATATGATGTGATAGATGGAAAGTAAATGTTATTACAAAGCCAATGTTATTACAGTTCAATCTTAGGGGACAATGAATTACATGGTAGTCCTGTTCATTCATAACCACAAATCAGCCTTATGGTGGTGTCAGACCCAGTGCTTGTTGGGATATTTCAGTGTGGAACAAAACGGTGGGCTGAGCGAGTAAAAGACCGACATGCCATTTATGGCAATGCTAAAAATTAAAATTTCAGTTTTGCACTGTGACAAAGTAGAAATATTTTATAAACCGCATTTTTTTTATTTATTTTTTAGCTGTAGACAACGAGTTAAAATAAATATGGAAAAATGTGCCTGTACACAACTGTACTTTAAACTGATTGTATGCTTGCCTGAGTGTGACATGTTTGTGCAAACATAGTACTTTAGGCGTGAAAAATGATGTTAGAAATGGATGAGCGTTGGATTATAATTTACAGACAGCTCTACGGGATGGTGAGGAGTGGTTCAAATACTTGGGGGGTTTTCAAGGGTGTGCATTACCAGGGCAAATTAAGCCCAGAGAAGATGATGTTCAGATGATGATGCAACACAATTAGTAGTATGAACAGCATTATTGTAAACCACATATATCCGCTTCTGGTCGTCATTATGGTCAACTCCCCCCCCCTTCTTAAATCGTCTACTGGTAGCCACCATACCTGCTCTTGTCTTTGACGTTGTGTTTTGGACTTGCAAGGAAGCTAAAAGCCAGTCATGTGCTTTGGTCAAACTTGTCACCCAAACTTCGTTATATCGTTGTCTGACCCCTCAAAGTAATGACAATAAAGCTACTTTGAACTTTAAACCAGCTTGTCCTTGGACCATGAGGAGTAGAAACCACATCAGCCCACTCTTTAGATTATTAGCTTTTAATGATTGATGTCTAAAACAATTGACGTACATTGAGTTGGTGAACTCCAGTCAAGACAAGAAAGTCAGTCACCAGCTTTTGAACCCACTAATTTCCAGCTTATTAGCAAACTATGACCTAACAGTCCTGATTAAGCCGATCAAGGTCCTGTCATCTGAAAACCTAGGCCATTTGATGGACTGCTATCAGGAGTGAAAATAATTGGTACAAAGAGAGTAGAAATCAGGTATAACTCAAATCCCCATGCTATCAGTGCAGACAGCAAGGAGATCTGAATGGACTCATCAAACAGAAACTGCCTTTGGTCTTACAAGAGGTTTGTTCTCTGCCAGCTGATTGAGGGATCAGTGTTAAGCACTTGGCAGTGGAGTTCCAGGACGATGTTGGAGACAGAGGTGTCCACTTGATCCAAGACAAAGTAGGGGCACATGCTGACTGCCTGCCAGGTCTGACAGAAGCAAAGCCCTTTGAAATTTAAAATGGCTTACAAACTTCACCTCACATTCAAGGCTTTCAAGGTATGTAGAATCGCTAAATGAAAGCAATATTTGACATATGTTTTATGTTACAAAATGCAGATGTGAGAACCAAAAAACATAAGTCATGTGTCAGTTCAATTTGGACCCAGTTTTCTTGGGACAAAAATTAGAGCCTGGGGCAAGAGAATATGTAAGTTTTATTCAAAAGCTCAAACAAGATTTTTCAGCATTTTCATGGAAACAAAATTTCACTATGCTCACTTGAGACAATATATGGCAGCTTGGCCGAGCCTGTCAATGCATGGAAGACATGCGCAAAAATGGAAAGAAAGCAGCCTTCCTCTGTCTTCGGGGATGCTCTTCAGTGGAGTGAAAACAAGAAAGTGGAAACCATACTGAAATTAATTTGAAACAAGGAGGATAGTTGTAGATACAAAGATGTTTTTATCCAAGGTGAAGTGCTCGGTTTGTGTTAGCACTAGAGAAGCACTGTCCATGAACTTCCACAAACACGGAAAGCTTAAGCATCCTCCCAGAATTGAATCACCTTGCTTCATTTTGTTCTTTGCCACTGCCTAAGGGAAAGTTTGGCCTGAGGGCAGACTTGGCTGGGGGTGGTGGAGGTGGTGGGGGGACTCCCTCCTCAGGCTGCCTTCTTTGATTAAACAGTCCATGCAGGAGGACAGAAATACGGCAACCTTGGTTGTGTCTCTGTTGTTAAAAGACCCTAACAAAAAATGTCTAAGAATTTTATTAACAGACATAAAAATGGAGAAACAAGGCATCTGTTAACTGCGCTGGGCGTGGTGCCATGCCACAAAGATGAACCTGCCGGGGCATCTCCGTTGATTGTATTAAACTATGGCCGCATTTTGTAGACTCGTACAATGTTTGATTGAGCTTTTAAACCCTTGTAAACGTTATATTCAAGTGATAACTGTTCCAGAGTTAAATAATATGATCACATCTCTAAAAAACTCATGGGTGCTCTTACATCTAATTGGAGTCTTATATCATAGTGACACATGGGCCGGCAGGCAGTCTGATTTAAGATACAACTAATCTCATTTTAATGTGGACATTAAGTGACATCTTTTAACGATGGTAGGACTCTCACGCTCCATTATACCACTTGTAATACTACTTTGTCTGATTAGGAAGTTGAAATGTGTCTTCAGGGACTAGATGCATGTACACATCCTTTGTATTTAGGAGGTGGTGAGATTGTTGCCTGCAGTGCACTGAGCGTGTTGATATCATTTGGTGTATGAAATCTCTTAAGGCTTACGTTTTAACCGTGCTAGTGGCACAGCTCTAGGGTTGGCAATGTCAGTCTGTCGGCCCACCGCTTCCCTCTAGACTGGAATATCTCAGTAACTATTGGATTGGTTGGCAAGAATGTTTCATTCTTGGTTCCCAGAACAAATGAAGCCTATAAGGACTTTAGTGAGCCCCTGGCTTTTCCACTGTTGAATGCATTACCCTGAAATTATTTGGTACAGTCATTTGATTTGGTTGATGGTCTTTTAACTTTTCATTTCACCATCAGGTATAATCTTTTCCCTAATTCTTTGCTTTGCCCAATTCTTTCTTTTACCTTAAAAACTAATGGCATTCCCATCAGTGTCAAGTTTACTTTTTTAGTGCCAATTAGCAAATGATAGCACACTGACAAGCTTAAGTTAAACAACAAGGTACACAGTATAACTACATCCTCAGGGTATGTTAGCATTGTCATTGTTAGCATATTGATATAGGCATTTAGCTGAAAGCTCTACTGTACCAAAGTAGACACTCCAATTATTTATAAATGTGTATTTTGACAGTTTGTTTTATTAAAATTGGGACAAATAAGTTGGTTGTGTTTAAATGAACAACGTTAATAAACACATGGGTTTATTCAACTTAATTTCAAATGATCTAATGTATAAACCTTATGTGGACCCAGCCTGATTTGATGAAAAAAGTCCTAATACCAGTCACAACATCAGAATGTCACTGCTGAACCTAACTTTGCCGTTCTTTGAATAAATCCTTGATGTTTCAGTTCCATGTCTTCCTGTTTCAACATTAAACTACCTTGCTATTAATGTTGAACCATCCTCACACCTTACAGGGTATATGTGTTGTGAACAACTTCAAAGGCGTCCACAGTGCAGCAGCTAAACAGAAAACGGAAGACTACCGTGGTCTGCCTCTGATGACTTTCCCCCGTGTAGAGAGCCCCCTGGAGACCCTCAGCGCACAGGTACCCAAAAACACTTAACCTGGATTCCCAAAATCCTAATCTCTGTGATGCACATTCTCTTTGCAAATGAATTGACAGAGCTCCCTTGAGACTCTGAGCTTAATAGAAAAATCAACCTTTAGAATTAAGTCTACTGTACTTTGCTGTTCCTGTAATGTGTTGTAATTTACATTAATGTCCTGCTTCAAGTAATAAAACCCTACATTTCCCAGATTTTCCATTAATCAACTAAAGGCAAGGTTTACAGTCACGTATTTAGTTGATCATGTGTCCTTTCTTTCTTTCTTTCTTTCTTTCTTTCTTTCTTTCTTTCTTTCTTTCTTTCTTTCTTCACAAAGCAATGACACATGTTCAGAAGAACATACAGGCATGACATTTTGCACTACACCCCTGTCCTCCTTCCCAAACACACAGAACACACAGAACCTCACACAGACCACTCCTGACACTGTCTGACAATGATTTCCTCTACCTTTTCATTTCCACCCTTCCTCTCTCCTGTCTCCTTTTCTGTCACTTTGATCCCTTTCACTCCCTTTACCTCTTCCTCCATCCCTCCTTCCTCCAACGTTAATTTTCAGAACCACTCAGCATCGATGACGGAGGTCACATGACTAAGGGGGCAGCACCGGGTCACGTTTGCGTCTCCACAGCACTTCCAGACACAATGACGAGGACGCATGCCACGTGGCTCCGAATGCTTAACAAAAAACACTGCTGATATATCTGTGTAATTCACCTGAGGGACAAAATACACCATGTTTCTAATGGTTCTTATCTAGTTGGGCTATGCTCAATTCAACCCGCACACCTATCACATCTGCGGCAAAAATATCACAAGGCAAACTTAAGCACATATTGTTTTTCCAGATACTGGAAAACCATTTGAAACATAGGGCATTTTTCTCTCCAAGGTGCGCTGGTTTGTAGTTAGAGGACTGTGTGTTTTGTACATTTTGTATGAGCGAGAGCTGTAGCCTATCCTGACAGTGTTAAACCTGCGCACTTCCTGTCAGCTGACTCACTCTGTTTTACATCACATCCTCCGTCAGGTGACTTGCCTTGTCGATCACCACATCTATTCCCCGTCAGTCTGAAAAATCTGCTATGGAAAAAATATTGATGTTGTTGTTCTGTGATGTTTGTCATTTGTACAGGAAAAAAAAGACTTCATTCTTTTTATTATCTCTGTGCATTAATTGACCGTGTCAGGTCATATTTTGTAAAGATTTTTGTCAATCTGTATGACTATTATGATCCATTTGGACCTGTTTGCCTGCTGTGTAAACCTGGATATGTTTTGGTATCAGTATAAGTGTTTTGGGGAACAAACTCTCTCCCCTTTGGAGGAAACGACAAGGAAGAGTCACTGAAGTCCTCCAAGTTAGAAAGTGGGGTTTGGCACTTGCAGTGTCATGTTATCAATCATAATGAAAAGTAAATATGATTGGTAGGAATTCTCACTATGAGTTTGTGTGTTTCCCCCCAGTTTCCTGATTCAATGATGTTAATAATAGGAATTCCTTTACAAAGAGGTCCAGTGGGGCTAGTCTGCTATGATATGGTATGGCTGCACAATTAAAAACTGAAATCCCAATGGAAGACATCCTTATGAAATACATGGAAAAAAGACAGATAGGCTCTTTGGTATGAAAGTGAGTGACTTACTGAAGGCTTGGCTATCCCTTTGAATGGAAACCAGGCTAATGACTCCTGCTTCACATTTCCTCCTTGAGGCACCCCTCCCCCTCCCCGACGCACCAGTGGATTGTGATGCAATGTTGTGACTCCATTTCCCATTGGAAGATACACCCAGCATGAAGAGAGAAGTCAAGATGTTTTATAGATATTCATGATTTCAATTATGCTCATTGTCATTGTGATTATAAACGTCTTTTACTTTAAGAACACAAAAAAAAGCATTTAATTTGAAATGCTACATTTCTTTTCTCTTTGTCCCCAAATTAAATAGTCAGTAGCAAAAAAGGGTTCTCCTGTCTTTTTCATTATGTGTCAGAATGCTGAAATTAGTGTTACCTTTTTTTTCTTACCATAACAAATTGTGGCTAAATACAAGGGGGATAACAGGTTTGAAATATAGAACCAATAGCCCTATTCCTCTCTTCTTTCAATTTTAAAACAGAAATATAAAAGAACTGAGGCGGAGAGCAGATATCCATCTTCACAGTCAGTCAGCCTTAACAAGTGGGGAACATGTCTGTCCTTGTGTTTGTTTGAAAATTTAGAGATTTGTTATCTTAACTTCCATTTTGTGGTGTCTCGCACACGACTCTCCAGTAATTATTTTTCTGACTACAAATCCCACCTCCTTTGCTATGATTGGCCCTCACTTAAATCATGGCTCATATACAGCCTGAAGGTGTGGTCACATTAACACATTTAATGTATATATCACATTTGCCCTGCACTTAACCCTGGAAATGTGATGTCATGCCGTAATAAATAAATACTGAGCAGAGAACACAAATTTAAAAAGTCTGTGAGACGTTTGTTGTCTGGTAGTGTAATAGTGTCCTAACAGGGCCAGGGGTGTCGGACTGGGGGTGGAAAGTGAACTGAGTATCTCACATGAGGAAAAATATGCTAGATTGAATAACTGTGGATACAGGGCTTGATTTCTGCCTGGAAGGCAGTGTTGGGGGCTTAAAACACCAAACACCCGTCACACACTACAGTACTGTGTTCTCCAATGACAAGCACTGTTCTTTCTGTGTTTCTATTGGCTGATTGTGCACATCCACACTGTCAAAGTTACACCAAGATGGGAGTGCAATGTGACCCTACCTTTAAACATTTGACTGATACATGTAAACGTGTAAGGGCGCAGTGGACAGTACACAGTCGAGAGAAAGACGCTTCCTAGGAGGCTCAATTCACAAGATAAAAATGTAGCTGTTCTTCAAATAGGTACTTTAGCATTATGAGTTTATGATGGAAAGTTTCTGGGAGGACTAGAACACCTTCAGGGATGTTCTTGAACAAAAAACACAGCTGACATTTATTTTGTGAACTGACAAATGCTAATGTGTGCAATTTTAAAGGAGAAGCATGGTGCCTCATAGTGTTGCCTCTGAGAAAAAAGTAAGATGGAAAACATGATTTGGTATTTAGCAAATCTATGTTTCAAAAAGTCAACGTGAATGACTGTCACATCCTGTGACACACCACACTGTCTAACGATACAGGCTACCCAGACAAGTGATTGAAATGAGCATAGCTAAGCTAAAACCCGGCTCTTATTTATCTTCTCTGTTGATTCATCCCGTTACGACCACAGCAACTTCAGTGCTGTTTATGTCACCGCCAAGCAAGGCATGCACACACAGACACAAAGAACGCTGACGGCTCAGCCAGTGCACTCGCTCTTTTGCTTTGTCAGGTATTCATTTCAGCTCTGACAGCCTGCGCTACCCTGCAGACACACTGGCTAAATAGATAGGGACTGTTTGCGTGTGTGTGTGTGTGTGTGTGTGTGTGTGTGTGTGTGTGTGTGTGGGGGCAGTATTTGACCATGCTGTGTGTTTATAAAATGTCATCCTTGGCTGTTCGGAGTATGCCTTCCAGCCCAAATTCTTGTCCCCTAGCAATATGAGTGAAGAATAGTACAGCAACCAAATATCGTTTTCGAGGCGGGAAGCAAAGCTCTGAGTGAGTTTATGAGGTTATGTATATAGCTGCAGGGTGTTTTTTTTTAAACCATAATGGAATCTATTTAGATGGGAGGAAATGAGTAACTGCAGGTGGGTCTCAATGGCCAACATGAAAAAAGATAATATATATTCCAGCAAATAAATCCTCAATGTCTGATTGGTGTGCCCTGGAAGTCAGCCATTGTTCTGTACCTCTGGGTCCATTGACTCATCAAGAACTAGAGAGTACCTCAGTGACTTTCTTTTTTCTTCAGTGACTGAAGAAAATGATGTAATAGTCTATTGAAATCATCAAGACTCAATTCTGTATTTAAGGGTTGAGTTGCGTCATACCTTTCAAGGTTATGGAGGCGTAATAGTTCTCAGATGCATCTATGCACAAGGCTAAAAGTCTCCTAGTGTCCCAATTTCTGCTTTCTAATACATACTGTGGATTCTGTATTTACGTGTAAGGTAGTTTGAAATTAAAAAAAAAATATTTCAAATAAAGTAAGTGCAAAGAAGAGATGTACGTTTTTAATAACAGAACACATCCAAACGCAAAGAGAAGATGCAAGACAACAGAGGGACTTTCAGTGTGTTCAGTTGTGAGTGATCATCATATTCAAATAAGGATGTCAGAGTTTGACTAGTGGTCTATGGTCATGTTTACATTTAAGTCCTACGATTCAAAAATGGGCTTGTACCAAAAACTAAATGGCAGTTCTGTGTTTGATGTGTCAAGAGATTGCAAGAGCACCGAGGATGGGTAATAAGGTCCTGTTTTTGGGTCCCTGACTGAAGGCTGAAGTCTCTTGGATTCATTATCATTTAATGTATTACATCTTCACGTCCCATGTTTAAAACCCCAAAGCCATTCTGAAAACGCAAAACATCCAGACCATAAGTCAATCTCTGACAAGTTAAACAATGATTTGTACTGTAGGTGCAGCAGAAACTAGAAGTGCATTGGTGAAGTGCAGGACATTATACACCAGTGACCGTTTGGTATTTATAGAATGGACAACCAGAGGAAAATAGGGAAGGGTCATGTCTTTTTATTCTTTGTTGAGGGGAGGGTCATCCAACGTTTTTTATTTTAGGGGGGAGGGTCACCCAACATTTGTATTCAGGGAAACAGCAAAACTTCAAAGTGACTTGGTTGGTGCATATTTTCTCAGTCTCGGCCCCCCATCACTAGCAGAGGGGCCCTTCCCTGTTTAGTCTGCCAGACAATTTGAGTTGTAGCTTTATAGAGACCGTGCGATTTCCCAAACGGAATAAATCCCACCCGCACATATAAACACAAAACTGCTTTGCTAGTTCCATCATGTTCCATTGTGTAAGACATCTGCGGAAAAACATATTTTATTCATTAGCATGATTGCTGTACTGTTTAGTTCAAGAACATCGAAAACATAGAGGACCAGACGCAAGCTTTTATTTTGAAAAGTCGAAGCTCGCCGACAGCACGCTGCCGGGAGGGCATGATACGGGAGGTCTCCAGGCTGCAGCCATACCCGACTTAAATATCCTTTTGGTCCCGGTGATTATTTGTGAAATTGTGCAAACGACAGCCTATTCAAGTCATTTGAGAAGAAAGGAGTGGTAGCATGCAAGCTCCCAAATTGACACTCGTCTGAAAAATTGAGTTTTGGATATTGTTCAGCTTGGGCAGCTTTACCTATATGCTAAAATATGCAATGACTGAGAAAGCCTACTGATGGGTCCATACCAGCCAGTTCACGTGTTGAATTTGTTATTACCCAGTGTGCTTTGTTGAATGGTTGCAACGTTGTATTGTTTTATTTCATGTGAATACTAGTTTACTAGAGAAGTAACTTGAAGTAATGTAGTTCAGCGTAAATTCTTTCAGTAAGACCTAACTTTTAATCGGTGCACTCCTAAATCAATTCAGCTGTTGTCCTAATAAATTTACTTTTTTTGCTGTGTATAACTGTCGCATTTATGACTATACTAGTCTCTCCTGATTTGAATATAGCTCAGCCTAAATTCTTTTAGGAAGACCTAATTTAATCAATGCTGTCTTCCTAAATGGAATAAGCTGGTGGAGGCGTTCACCTTTCTGCTTAATCCGCTTTGTCGTTGCAGGCAGTGAGTGGTCCGGAGCCTCCTTCGGTCAGGTCTTCGGGCTCTTTCGTCACCACCACCGGTGTCTAGATTCCATCGGGGGGGTCTGATGGTTCTCTACCCCTATATAGATACATGAAAGATTCGTATAGCGATGGAGTCTAATCGCCAAAGACTTTGTACATTTTATTGAGCTGTACAATAAACCTTATTTGCATATGTGCAAACATGTCTCTCCTGATTGAAGTGTGCATTTACTTTCCATGCTTATTGTGTTTCCACAACAATGTTAGTGAGTAAATCTACTGAAATGGCCACCAACAGTGGAGTGTGATGTGTAAAATGAGATGGCAGAAGTTAAAACCTGTCATGGTTGTAAAAGAACAAGGGCTATCTATACATCTTTACCAAGTGGAAACCAGCACAGTAGGCATCAATACATTATTGGGGGAGGGTCATGCCTTTTTTCCCCAATCATTTTGGAGGGTCAAAGAAAAATGTATTATTGCCAAAGGGAAGGGTCAAGACCCCAAAACTCCTACGGTAAAACCTTAAATAATAAATGAACAGTCCTTTATTAGATCTCTGAAATTAGATTTTGTTCTATGATCCACCACAAGATGCCAACCAGATGTTTGTGATAAATATAGGTGTCTTGCTGAAGCTAACTTTCCTACCCATCCTCAAAAAAGGGCACAAGAAAAAAAAAATGACCTGAGCCAAATTAAATACATTGTCAAAGGCCAGATACTTTAGGTCATCGATGGTAAAATCCACCAGTTACCAGCAGTTTTATTTCCTTTCTTTCCTCCTAACACATACAAGGTTTCAGCACGAGGCCATTCGGACTTAACTGGATGGGTTCACGTTCAGGGTATTTACACTCGCAATGAGTCTCAACATAAGATTCAGTTGAATTAGCCCATTAAGCTTGAATACCATTCTTTCTATCAATGATCACGTTTATCATCACAGCAAGTATTTCTGTACCCTTGAAGACACAAGGCTTAGAGGGAATAGATGAGAGGGACAAGAGGAAGCAGTAGAGGGAAGCAGGAATGGAAGTAAAAGGGAAAAAAAAGAAAAGAAAATGAAGGGATCAGTGAGGTGAAGAAAATGGGGTAAGGGAGGTTAAGAAGAGGATGGTTTGCACAGCTCTTCAGTGACTGCAACAAGCTAGTGAAAACAGATTTGGTTCAGGGTCCCAGGTTCACCTTTGTCCACTGCCTCTTGTCTTAGTGAATCTCATGTTCCAGAAGTCAAGAAATGTTCTACTGGAGGTACAAAGCCAGATCTGATCCCTAGAGAACGTATCAGTCCAGCGCTCATGGGGGCTCCTGAGCCTATCGAAAGATTCAGCTTCCAAAAATCTCCAAAACTCAGACATGGATCCTTTTCCAGAACCTACACAGAAGGATTTGGAAACTAGTCCCATATCTTACCAGGTTTCTCTTGGCGAAACAAGGGAGAAAAGCTTCAGAACTCCGGGAGTGTGTTTGTGTGTTGGTTAGTCTGCTGGTGGGACTGGCTATACTGAGCCAACTGGTTAGACTGATGCGTAGTGGGCTGACTGGGTGCAGTCTGGTTTACTTGCTGGTTTTCTGATTGGTACTGTTCTAGCTCTCGCTTCCTCCTCATGGCTGACTGCAGCTGCTGCTTGATTAAGAGGATTTGACCCTCCAGTTCTGACAGCTCCTGAACCAGCGGGCTCCGACCCACACCCAGGCCGGGGCCGGAATCGCCCACACCCAAACGTGTTATCCCCTGCCCGGAGCCCCCCTGCCCTGGCCCAAGTCCTTGGCTCCGCCCTAACAGGTCGGAGCGACCGTTAGAGTTAGTCACTACGGGCAGGTGTTTCGCCAGTAGAGGAAGAGAATGGGGATGAGGCTGCGGAGATGGGGGTGGTGGAGGAGGAAGATCCTGGGAGGATGGGCATTCTAGGTCATTCTGCATCTCTTGTGGAAGGACCCTACGCCTGTTGCAGTGAGAGGACTCGGAAGGATTCCAACATGCTGACTGGTTGTTTCCCTCATTGCACCTTAAGATAAGACAGATACAAAGAAAAATATGAAGTTGCAATTCCGTTTTTTTCCTCAGCCTATGTGGGAGATTATGGCTCATCTGACATCTGCATGTTTTAAGACTGAATTCTACGTAAAATCAGTGACAGTGTGAATGCTTGCCAAGACACAGTACAAGTGTTCTCGTACTAAAGCAAGTCCTGTTTCATGTGTGTCCCTGTGATAATTGTTCTGCTATTTATTGTGTAATATGTCGTATTTTTTAGCTACACTAGTGGCTTGGCTCAAGTGACGGTAATATTCGTGCCACAGTCAGTTGGTTGGTCCACAATTTTATTCCAGACTAAAATATTTCATTTCATTTATTTATTTAGCTCAAACAATTGACAATTTTGCTAGACAAAAAATAATAATTAAAACCACAAAATAAAACACAATCAATCAGAATTTAACAAAAACAAAACCCCAAAGGATTAGTTCGAGAAGGAGCAAGAGGAAGCAAATAGCTTATTTGGTCCCGTCCCTATTTCACAAAATCACATTATTACAAAGTAAGTACCTTTGCAAATACAGCATACAATTTTTCAAGTCTATAATAACTTACAACAATACAACAATATACAAAAATACACAACTATAATTACGTTCCTATGTTTCAGTCTATTCTTTTCTGTATTCATCAAGTAATGATATTTTTAATCTGCAGTATTTTTGAACTGAATACTATTATGGCTATGTTTGATGTCATTGTTTAGTCCATTCCATGAGGTGAAGCACAAACTGAAACACACATTTTAACCGAAGTTCGCACAAGAAGTTGCTTGGACATATACAATGTCCTCTTTGATGAAAACCCCCGTTCTCTTTATTTAAACATTGCGCCTATTTCATAAGATAAATAATTTTCTTTAACTTTAAACATAAATTGTGTATGGTTGAATATATCAATGTCCATACATTTCAGCAAATGTGAATAGTGTGCTCATAATACCTGGTGTGACTTATTAAACCGATTGCTCTATTTTGCATTGTGCAACTATTTTGCAAGTTGCTGTTGTAGGTATTTTCCCTTTCTTCCACACAATATAACATATTTGGTAAAATAAGTGTGCAGTACAGAATATGTAATGTGTTTTGGTTCAATGTGCATCTAGGTTTGCTCAAATTACCAATACTCCTGACCATCTTCTTACACAGATATACAATGTGGGCCTTCCAGCACAGTTTGTGTCAAGTACAACAGCCAGAAATGTACTTTAATGGACATGCGTCCTGCCTTATCTTCAACCCATTCATCCTGCAAAATCATGTTTCACGTACAGAGAAAATATATATATATATACGACAAACACAATCCCAAAGTGATTTCATTGGAGCTTTAAAGCTACACAAACTTAAAAAACAGCCAGCTGCGGTTGTCCTTGACCACATATCTATTCCTTTGGTTGCGCTAACCATTAAAACTCATGTTTTTTTTTTTTTAAACTCATGCAACTCAAGTTACTTTGGATCGTTGCCCAAAGTTTCTCCCTCATTTTTATTTAATTTTTTTTTTACACAGCAACAGCACTGAATAGAGAGAAGAAAGTTTCATCTGCAATACATGATTGGATATTAGACAAGGCTGCTTTCATGTTGGGTTTAGAGAGAATACCAGTGAGTGTCCTTGCTTTCATGCTCCCCCAAGCCGTGGGAATGTTTTGGGCAAGGCAGACCTCACTTCTGTCCAGATAATTTATTACAAATATGTAGACTTGAAATATTGTTATGAAAAAAAAAAACAAAATATATATAAATATAAATAACATATATATATATATATATATATATATATATATATATATATATATATACATACATACATACATACATACATACATACACACTCAACTTTATGGCATTTCATCTTTAATTAAAAAACAGCACTCAGTGTTGAGTTAGTTGACATTTTAAGTTGTATTTCAAACAAATCAAACAATAAAAGTTTTTTAATTTGAGGGAAAAATTATATATTTTAAGAATTTTATTAGAGTAGTAAACAGCTTACTATTGGATTTCATTGGTAGAGTTTTGGTACAATATCATTTTAAAGAAACCTTTTACAAACATAACTGTTCAGCATTATTCACACACACTCTCTGTGCTCTCAGTCGCATATTAAAACACAATCCAGGATATAAAGCACCAGTACATTTATAACAACTCTAGTCTATATCCATGACCTTGTACTTCTGGGATCATTCCGTTGCAGCCGTATGTCATTCTTTTCGGACAGATGTCCATTGCCTTACTCTTTCTGTTGGAATTTTTTTAACTCCGGTAGATTTATGAGGACTATACATACATACATACATAATACATACATAACATACATACATACATACAACATATAACATACATCTAATACAGTGGTGTGAAAAGTGTTTGCCCCTCTTCATTTCCTGTTCCTTGCATGTTTGTCACACTTAAGTGTTTCGGAACATCAAACCAATTTAAACAATAGTCAAGGACAACCACAGAACACAAAATGCAATTTGTAAATGAAGGTGTTTATTATTTTAAAGGTGAAAAAAAATCCAAACCATCATGGCCCTGTGTGAAAAAGTGATTGCCCCCTAAACCTAATAAATGGTTGGGCCACCCTTAGCAGCAACAACTGCACCCAAGCGTTGCGATAACGTGCAATGAGGCTTTTACAGCGTCCGGAGGAATTTTGGCCCACCATCTTTGCAGAATTGTCCTAATTCAGTTACATAGAGGGTTTTCGAGCATGAACAGCTTTTAAGGTCATACCACAACATCTCAATAGGATCAGGTCAGGACTTTGGCTAGGCCACTCCAAAGTCTTCATTTTTGTTTTCTTCAGCCATTCGGTGGTGGACTTGCTGGTGTGTTAGGATTATTGTCCTGCTGCAGAACCCAAGTTCGTTCAGCTTGAGTACACGAACAGATGGTCGGACATTCTCCTTCAGGATCTCTTGGTAGACAGCAGAATTCATAGTTCACACGGCAAGTCTTCCAGGTCCTGAAGCAGCAAAACAGCCCCAGACCATCACACTACCACCACCATATTTTACTGTTGGTATAATGTTCTTTTTATGAAATGCAGTGTTCCTTCTACGCAGATAACTTGACACACCACTTTCCAAAGAGTTCACTTTTGCCTCATCGGTCCACAGAATGTTGTCCCAAAAGTCTGGGGATCATCAAGATGTGTTGTGGAGAAATTGAGACGAGCTTTGATGTTCTTTTTGCTCAGCAGTGGTTTTCTCCTTGGAACTCGCCATGCAGGCCATTTTTGCCAGTCTTTCCGATGGTGGGGCATGAACGCTGAACCTAACGAGGCAAGTGAGGCCTGCAGTTCTTTGGACGTTGTGTGGGGTCTTTGTGACCTCTTGGATGAGTCGTCGCTGCGCTCTTGGGTAATTTGGGCGGCCGGACACTCCTGGGAAGGTCACCACTGTTCCATGTCTTGCCATTTGTGGATAATTCAATTTCAATTTATCTATAGTATCAATTCATAACAGAGTTATCTGAGACACTTTACAGATAGAGAGTAGGTCCAACAGTTCTAGTAGTTCCCAGAGTAAGCAACAGTGCGGAGGAAAAACTTCCTTTTAGGCAAAAACCTCGGAAGACCAGGCTCTTGGTAGGCGGTGTCTGACGGGCGGTTGGGGTTAGAATAATAATGGCTCTCACTGTGGTTCGCTAGATTCCCAAAGCTTTGGAAATGGCTTTATAAACCTTCCAGACTGATAGATCTCAATTACTTTCTTTCAATTGTTCTGAAGTCTTTGGGTCTCGGCATGATGTGGAGCTTTTAAGGATCTTCTGGTGGACCTTACTGTGTCAAGCATCCTATTTAAGTGATGCCTTGATTATGAACAGGTGTGGCAATAATCAGGCCTGGGTGTGGCTAGAGAAATGAACTCAGGTGTGGACAACCACAGTATAGCATGTTTTAACAAGGGGGGCAATCACTTTTCACACAGGGCCATGATGGTTTGGATTTTTTTTCACCTTTAATAATAAACACCTTCATTTACAAATGCATTTTGTGTTTACTTGTGTTGTCCTTGACATTGTTTAAATTGGTTTGATGTTCCGAAACACTAAGTGTGACAAACATGCAAAGGAACAGGAAATGAGGAAGGGGGCAAACACTTTTTCACACCACTGTACATACATACATTCATACAGAACACATACAGACATACGCACATACACACCTGGACTTAAATTCACACCTGGTCACTTTATAATTTTATCACTGGACTCAACACTGTCACTTTAATAATAATTTATGGTCTTTGTTTACTTGATGAATGTTCTTATTGTTGTTATTATTATTATTATTATTATTATTATTATTATTATTTTCATTGTTATTTTGTTGTCTTTATACTGTCTTTTTTATCTATT
>NC_045748.1:5586951-5589267 GCF_008692095.1 Etheostoma spectabile | reverse complement strand
TTTTTCTTGCTAAAACTGCTGCTGGAACTTTCAATTTCCTCTCGGGAGTCATCCCAAAAGGATCAATAAAGAGAAGTCTAAGTCTAAGTCTATGCTCCTCAGATCTCTCCAGGGGAAATCCAGACTGTTAGCTAGACTATCTGTCCAATCTTAGTTTTCTGTTGTACGACTAAAACAACTTTTGAATGAACACATGTTCCACCATTTAAACAAGTTCCTTCCCGAGGCTATTTTGCAGAGGCGACGATGCTTAGTCTGGCACTTAGCGCCGCCCATTACGATTGTGATTGGTTTAAAGAAATGCCAATACACCACAGCATGTTTCTCTCCCATCCCGGAAGGCTGTGTGGACCAGCCAGACCCTCCTTCGCTGTGCTGTGGAGGAAGGTCTGACAGAGCGAGACTATGTCAACTCTAATGTTCCCTGCAGTCATCTGATAGCTCTGACTTGCCAGAGAAAATAACTTCATTTGGTTTCCTCTCTCAGAAAGAAAACGTTTCAAATCCCTTGGACCAGATCTGCAAGCTGAGAAATAACCATGAATTCATTTAAGAAATAGAGAATATAGACCCCTCTCATATGAATTGAAGCCTCTCTGAACCAAATGTGTTTTTCACTAGTGATAACGAAAATAAGTGACAAGAAGAATCTAATAAGATACTCCTGACATCAAAAGACACCTTCTGCTGAAGGATGGGACATCAGAATATAAGAACATGAAAAGCATCTTATCTTAAAATGAAACGTGCACCTTTTGACAAGAAGGGGACTGTGCCTACGTCATGGCTGCAGTGAAAGAGAGAATATTTTGTATTGTGGTTAGATAAGTATTAAAAGCATTAGGTATTGGTGTTAGTGTGCTAGGCTTTATAGCATTGATGTTCTTTCAGTAATTATCACTGCTGCAGCCTGATGACCTGAGCCAGGTCCCTGGTAAGCCGTTCCAACATCTAGATTGAAAACAATAGCTGGTTGAGCTTTTGTCCCATTAGGAATATTTAAATGTTGGGCTTTAAAATCGCTGCCTGAAACTCTGACTCGCTTTTCTTAATCATTATTTCTTTTACATTGTTTACTATGCGTGCATGGGTTTTTCGTTTATTGATAAATTATCTTATGTTACTTTTATTCATTCATGTTGAAAACACTTTGTGGCTGCTCTGAAAAATGTGACGCACATATAGAATATTCTTATCATTAGCAGAGCCTCTAGCTTTTCCCCATAAATTAGAAACCCTTTTCATTTGTTGTTCTTCCATCCAGCCTCTGACTTGCTTTTCTTAGCATTTAGGAGTCCACGTGTCACATAAGAGAGAGGAGCTCATTGAAATTCCTTGCTATGAATGGAAATGATGAGTGAGACGCAGCTCACAACATTTCACACCACCAGCTCATTGTTTGCCGGATAGAGATTGCCTCAAGAAATAATGACATCAAGGTTAGAAAGAGAAGTGTTGGCGAAGGGTATTTAACAGACAAAAAGTCTGCTGAAATACAAATCCTTATTTCTTTCTTTAATGTTAGAATGTTCTTAACATCATCATTCATTTCCAAGATGGCGAAAGAAGAAGTAAACACACATGGTTTTAAATGTAAAGCTCACTGTTGTGGTCCCTTTACGTGACATCAGAGGATGTCTCCATTTCTACGTCTAAAAACAAAAAGAGCTCTTTGTTTTACATTCTGTATATGAAGAGGCCAGGAACCTATGAACACAGCTGCAACTCAGCCCATTTTTCTTTATTATTTACGGTGAGATTATTTAGTTTTTCAAAACTGCTGAGGGTAACCCTGCTCCCTTTCTCCTTTTCAGATCCCTCCTTCTCCCCACCATTTACAGTTTTTATATTCCTTAACTAGCGATATCTGGTCCCTCCTGCTTCCAGTTTGCAGATAGATATATAAATAAAGAAACATAGATGTTTTTCTCCATAAGCAGTGGTTTTACACATGTCCTTTGCAACCTGCTGTAAAGTAGTTCTAGATTTGTTGGACACATGACAAATACAACTTCCAGATACTTGTCTATCTCATGCCAACCAGTGCATCTTAAGAGGACATCCCATGTTGCCCTGCAGTAGTTCTCTCTGCTGCATTCTTAGGCTACATTTGCATTTCTACGTTTTGGTTTGAAAACAAGCATCTTTTGCTATGTTTACACCTCTAATTCACACTGCTCTGGCGTTTCAGAGCCCAAACCGGAGACATTTGAAAACTCTTCTGAGCCTGTTTTATAATAATAATAATAATAATACATTTTATTTAACAGCGCCTTTCTAAAACAGTCAAGGTCACTTTACAGACAATAAAAGACA
>NC_045748.1:5584893-5586941 GCF_008692095.1 Etheostoma spectabile | reverse complement strand
AGGGAACAGAAAAGTATAAACAGTTATGAAAGAAAAAAAAAAAAAGACTCCACGTCAAGACCGTCGGCAACACCAACCAACTGACGCCAATTTTTCACCACCTGATTGGGTCTCATCGGTCATGATGTCTTGTTTTCAAAAAACAAACTACTAATATTTCCATGGCAACTAACAATAACAGGCAGAGTTTACATGCTGCCACTTGTATGTGCACAGTATAAAATGAGATAAGAGGTTTGGGGTCTGTTAGTTTAAATGGAGATAAGTTCTTCTACTGGTGCTAAAAACACTTGTGTGCAGAAGTTTGCTTTTAACACAAAAGCTTAAAAACCAAAACGTAGCAATGCAAATGTAGCCTTAGAGTGAAATAAGAGCAGAATATATTCAATACAGACATATTGTAATTTGGGTATCGTTTAACGATCAGTTTACTTTCATGTTCATATTATTTATTTGTACTGTAATTGAGAGTGTTCATTTTATTTCTTTTTATTTATGCTGTAACCAGGGCATCATTGGAAAAGAGAGCTTGCTCTCAATTGCCCTCCCTGAATAAATAAAGGTTATCATTTCCCGACCCATCTGTCAGTACAGATGTCTGTCAGCTTGTGGCACAGTGATCAAGGCTGTGCTTCAACAAGCACGGGTGCACCAGAAAGACATGCACCCTGCTAAAATGTCCTAGAGCAAGATATTGACACCCCACTAGCAGGCTTTACAGTTTGAAATGACCTCTTTGTCACTTTGTGGAGGGTGTCAATGTTAAGGTCTTCTAGACTGTAGGCACTGATTCCTTGGGTGCTTCAGACTCAGAGTGAAGCCTATTTTTTTCTTTGTGACGGTTTTCATCCAAAATAGACAGTTCAAATGAGCTGTTGATTATCATATTGACATCAGTCTGCATTGCCAGACCTTCCTCCATAGCCCTGCGGAGGAGAGTCTGACTAGTCCACATATCATTCTGGGATGGGAGAAAAAACATGCTCTGGTTGTTGATTGGCATTCATTTACACTAATCACATCGTTTTGGGTGATGCTCTGCCGGATTGAGCCACAAGTTGTTTAAGTCTTTCAACAGAAAACTCTGATTGGAGAGATCGTCTAGCTAGCTATCAGGATTTACCCTGCAGAATTCTGAGGAGCAGTTATCTATAGTCCTCATAAATTGTCCAAAGTTTAGAATGCCAACACAAAGTT
Organism: Etheostoma spectabile; assembly: GCF_008692095.1. NCBI lineage: Eukaryota > Metazoa > Chordata > Actinopteri > Perciformes > Percidae > Etheostoma > Etheostoma spectabile. Next base: position 5,585,744 of record NC_045748.1, on the reverse strand, counting down.
AAAATTAGGGACATAGGGAATAGGGAATATCTGGCGGCACCTGAACAATAACTATATAGCCTACATTTCTATACACGTTTCAACTTAAAAGCCCCCTATCGTTTCTGAGGACAGAATCCCTTCCTTTGTTAACACAGGGAGTGTGTTCGGTTATTGATGCCCATTATTAAGCACAATGTAAAAAAAACTGGTCTGGCAGACAGCGCCGACACTGCAGCAAAGCTGTGTGTATGCAGCAGTTCAGAGGTTACCGGGCATGGCACTTTCCTCGTAAAGAAGTAACAAATGGTGAATAGAAAACTAAATCATAACTTTTAATGGGTGGACCCAGGCTACGTGAAGATTGTAAAATGACTGTATTTTACTGTGCTTGTATGCTTATCAATAGTCGCTTATGGATGCAGCTACTGTTATTTTGCTTTAAGGGTGTACTTCAGCAGCTGTGTACCACAGCCCCAGTGGTGTCGGATTGAGTTGGATTTTTTAACACAATATTATCCGTAGCTATGTTTCTATCCACATGTTTTTATCTGAATAAAGTGATATTGAATGAAAAATGCTTTATGGAAACAGTAAAATAAAAACGTGTATTTTAGATAGAGAGAATCTAAGAAATGGCACAATTTATCAGGAACTCGCGCATGAAATGGGTTACAAAGGTTATAACAAGCTGTGGGACAACCTCCGGAGTAAATGGAAGGCGCTCAAACAGCGAGACATGTCTAAAAAAAGAGAGTTGTCTCGCAGCGGTGCCGGAGGGACAATAAAACCTTGTTGCATCTGCATCATCATAGCAATGTGTTGATAGAGTTGTTGTTTTCTTATTATAGCTTGATATGTTGCTATCAGCT
>NC_045748.1:5584632-5584883 GCF_008692095.1 Etheostoma spectabile | reverse complement strand
CACTATTATAACTTGTGCAATATTGATAATTTGTTGGTAGACGGCGCAATCAATTTTGTCTAGAAAAACTTTGTTCACAAATGTTGGCTTGAATGTTGTGCGATTTAGTGAGAAACTAAATGAAAACACCTTAAAATGTCTCAAATCAATTTGATCGCAAAACAGCAAGTGAAGCCACAGGTTTTTATTCGCTTTAAAGCTGTTGGATGGAAACACACTTTCACCAGCTTTATTTGCATGAGTTTTTTTTA
>NC_045748.1:5583510-5584622 GCF_008692095.1 Etheostoma spectabile | reverse complement strand
GATAATTTGATTGACAAGTGGATGGAAACTTAGCTAGTGGCATTTATTACGTACCCTGTGTTTTAATGCTGTGTAATTGTTAAAATTTTGATCTCCAATCCCTGGAAATTGTGCGAAGGTCGTCACTGTTAAATTCTTATGAGGCTGAAATACGGGCTTTTGACAACTTTTTCCAAATCTGCATAGCCAGTCATGTAGGCTGTGGTTAGTGCAGTGCGTTTATCTTGTGCATGAGGGATTTGATTGTTTTGAGCCTCAACCAGCAGAAACATACATCTGCACCGATGAGTAGACTGTTACCAAACAGCAGATAGACGCTGATAGTGATTACTCTTCTTTTAAACTGTGGTGTTGATGTGCAAAACAACAATCACACAGCAGGACAGACACAGGGAAACACAATCCCTGCCCAATTATCTTGACACAGCAACCATTCTCTGTTTGCCAGGAAATTGAACTCTTAAGGGAAAATGTATGTGCCCTCAGAAGTGAGGAATCAAAAGCACCATACAAACTGTTTCCTAGACAATACCTTGAGAATGACTCACAGCTGGAATGGTGTACCAAAAAAAAAAGTATTTATATAAAAAAAAAAAAAAGTATGCATATTATATAATATCTATATATTATATATTAGATATTATATATATATATATATACACAAACACCACACCACACACAGACAGCAGTCCAACATCACAAACCTCAAATCATATTTTTTGGTAGAAGTATTTCTACGTGGCAAATAATTTACTAGTAGGTGTTGTAGAGTCATAGAAAACCAACAGACTCAACAGACATTCCATGCATGCTGCTCATTCTGTGTAATTGACTCTGAAATTGAAAGGGGCTTCTTCAAAACAACAGCAGTGTTGTGTTCAATTAGTAAGGTGATTGTTTCTGTGAAGAAACAGGTGTCAGTTATGGCCCATATTTAAGGAAGGAAGGAAGCAAATGTTGTGCATCCTGGTTATAGTTATTTCACACTGAAATACTCAGCAAAGTGAGTCGTTCCAGACATAGCTCTGAGAAACAGTGGACTTTGATTAAAGACTTGATTGGAGAGGGGAAAACATAAAGAAGTGCAGAAAATTATAGGTTGCTCAGCCAAA
>NC_045748.1:5583035-5583500 GCF_008692095.1 Etheostoma spectabile | reverse complement strand
TGATTTCAAATGCCTTGAAATGGCATTTCATGTACTGAATAGGTTGAAATTTGCCAAAGGACACACTAACTGGCCAAAGGAGAAATGGCGCAAAATTCTGTGGACTGATGAGAGCAAAATTGCTCCTTTTGGGTCTAGGGGCGGCAGACAGTTTGTCCGACCCCCCCCCCCATGCACTGAATACAAGCCACAGTACATTGTGGAGACAGTTAAGCATGGTGGTGCAAAACTTGTGTTATGGGGATGTTTCTCATACCGTGGTGTTAGGTCTATTTATCGCATACCAGGGATCATGGATCAGTTTCAATATATCAAAATACTTGAAGAGGAAATGCCTTTGAAATGGGTCTTTCAACAAGACCGTAAACCAAAACACACCAGTAAGTGAGCAAAGTCTTGGTTCCAGATGAACCAGATTGATATTATGGAGTGGCACGCCCAATCCCCGGACCTCAATCCCATAGA
>NC_045748.1:5574722-5583025 GCF_008692095.1 Etheostoma spectabile | reverse complement strand
GGTGACATCAAAAATGCGGTTTCTGAGGTAAAACCCAGTAATGCAGAGGAATTGTGAAAGGGAGTTTTCAGGTGCCAGAAGTTGGTTGAGTCTTTATACTATGCAACTAAATATTAGTGCAATGATTCAAAGTAAAGCAAACCTTTGAGACATTTTTCAGTTCATACAATCAATGTTTGAGTTTGTAAAGAAAAATGCATATACTGCTATTTATTTGAACAGCATAATATTCATTTTTCTTCACTTTCTGTAAAGGTAGAACACAAACTTGATCAATTTTGGTCATGTTTGGATTTGGAATTGAATGTGCAGTGTTCCCAATGCATTAACAATATGGAATTAAAAGCTATATAGGATTTTGAGCATCATTGACTTTTTCAAACACTCTGCTATTATTCTGAACACAACTGTATATACAGTGTGTATACATATTTATATATTTTTCAATTAGGAAAATTAGGCCTACTAAACAAAACAAGAAATGGTAAAAGAGCAAAATTGCTTTAAAATGGAAGGAAATATAATGTGAAAATGCTAACTTAAATAGTACAATACTGTCTCTATCAAGAGTATAGCAGCTGAATTGTAACTGATATTACTGATCTGCTAGAAGTGACTATTGATCTTGTTTTACTGTCAGTTAGAGGTCTTTTCTAGAGCTACATGACCTTTCCACAGCGTTTGATAGTAAATCAAAAAATCTTAATTGGACATCAGGGAGTGTTTCATGGTATTACAGGCCCTGCTTCTAATTCTCTCAGACAGATACTTCTCTGATGCCTTTGGGCTTTTCTACACACTTGTGAGTGCAGATAGGAAATTAAATACTTTATTGTTCCATCCTAGGTAGTCCTTTTAAGCCAATTAATTTTTTACCCATATGGTCCATTTGGTAACACAATGCCTCCTTTTATGCTGATGAAACGCAGGTTTATATACAGCACTTTTCTGTAAGATTTACTGCTGGTATATCTTAGTGTATTTTCTTGTAACCGACCCCGAGCTGGAACATTTTACAGCATTAAATCTTATACACAAGAATGGGGCTCATCCTATTTCAGCACAGTGCTTGCAAAACAGACATTTCTGACAACACATATTTGGCGGGACACTGACAATATGACGGTAATAACTTCGGACTCTTAGACAACGTGCAGGCACGATGCAGACGAGCTTGACTGAATGAGTCTAATTATGCAGCAGTAGGTCATCTATCCTCATTACCTCAGGCATCCGTCACATGGCGTGGGATCCATAATTATCACGTGTATTTAATCTCCATTTTGAGTGCTTCACCTGAGTTTCTCCTCAGTGCATGGTGCTAAGTAGGCATGGATACAGTATGAGGTAGAACAGATGAAATTGAACTCTTTTGTTTAGTCAAAGCAAAATAAATGTTTTTTATGTTCCCTCAATAAGAGTACTATATTACATATTTTGCTTGCCTTGATATCAGATATGCTTATCTGATGGTCAAGCGCCAAAGTCAAATGGAAATTTGAGCAGTGGACAAATGTGAATGATAGGGGTAACACTGTAACACACGCTGCATAGTGGTGTCAAAATAATGAACCAGATTTATTACATAAACCCTTCTGAAGTGCACCTATGATATATTTGAAAAGACACTGAAATTGACCAAAAAGAAGCTTTCATGATTTGACAAAATCTCTCCCTCTCTCACCCACTGAGCCAAACAATACTCTGTGACGTCAGCATGAGATTATTTTCTTAATTTCCCTTACGGATAATTAGCTTCCAACAAACTGACCAATCTATATGTATTTAGCTTCTAAATTAGAAATGGGTCCCCTTACTGCCATTTGAATGTTAATTGATGTCACTTATTCGCTGCCTGATCATTTGGCCAACGGGCTGTTTGGAAAATTGGCCTCTTGAAATTCTTTTTTGGGGTGAGTGAAAGTTACGGCACATATGCTCATTTGTGATATAATGATACCACGGAATCAGTTTGTGTGCCATATGTAATGCAGTTATGTTATGGCATTTTATGATTTGAAGTGGTGGTAAAATAAATTGCATTTGTTACAGGGTTTAGTGGTTTGATACCACTATGGGAGGACTAAAAGTACACAATAAGTTAAATACATGTTTCCCATTTACCTTTTGTAATGAGCATCGTCAATTTGAGTTAAAAGAAAATGAGTGGAAATGCTGGGACTTTAAAAAGAAAATAAATCAAGAAAACATTTTTACGCTTGGTTGAGGAGGACAAGGGTTAGGGTTGGGGGGTTAGTATCGATATGAAAGATGTGATAGACTTTAGTACTAAAGACAGGCATTAAGGTTTTTACTCTAGTGTTTAGGGTAATGATGTTAATTATTCAGATCATAATCAGTCAGATTGTCATTAATAATGGTACCTGTTTGGAGAATTAGCACCACTGACTGTGAACAAACAGTGATAACCAACGGTCAGGGATGGACACATAAGCTAACAGCATTACTTACATTTTGAAGCTGCAGTAGATCACTGGCAAGCCTGTTACTTATGTGTCTTTGCGTAACAAATTTTAATGATTCACCGATTCACAACAAAATGTGTTAAATGGGTCATAAATTATTACAACACTACTAGGCTCAGTTTATATTAAATTCAATCCATTAGAGATGGGATTCCTCTCAAATCTCATAAAAAACATTACATTAAGTGTGACTATATTGCAGCAACGTACTGGTCTTCTGGATTTGTTCGATTGAAAATGAATTGAGCCCAGCCTTATATGATTCAGGACGGTACCTTTTCTCGGGCTTGGTAACAGTCGGCAGTTTGTCATCAATGAAGACTGAGTTGAGGGCCCGGTGTAATCTCTGGAAAACAAGCAACACATTAGCTTTCACACATTGAAACGATTTTGTCTGTTTCCCTGTGATAATACTTTTTTATTTGGAACATATAGTTGTTTGTTTTGCATATGTGTGTTCATAGGAAATAGAGAGCGAGAGAACTATAAGAACCAAATTGACTGCACTAGTAAGTACACTTTGCTAAAGTAAAAGTACATAACAAATACTTGCAATGGAGTATTTTGACATTCTGTTATGGCTACATTCACTTACTGTAACAACATAATCAGTATACCTCTTGCAGTTATTGTAATGTGGTTGTTTACCAACTCGTAATAAAAAGGGTACTTCAGTGTGAAGTAAATGTGTGTATGTGTGTGTGAGTTCAGTACCTGGCTTGTATGCAGCCAGTATCTGAAGCGTGGCTCCTTGACTCTCGGGATCACCAGCTTGTACACAATGTGTTCTGCTATTGTGGTCAGTAGAGATAAGGCCACACCCACACAGAGCATCACAAACAGACCAGAGAAATGCTTTATGCCCATCTGCAGCGTCTGGGGGGTGGATACAGGGTTAGAGAGTGAGAAAGAAGGAGACACAGAGAAGAAGAGATGCATATCCAGTTTTTCTGATAGAGAAGGAGGAGTTGTCTGAAAAACTCTGGGAAGTACAATGATTAAAAAGTCCCTCAGGTTGTGCTGCATATTTGTAAAACAGTCAGATAACAAGACGAGCCATTGTTTGTGTTGAATTATTGATCAAGCGCTTTATCTTGAAAATCCCATGCTCTGTGTACAGTTTGTGTCTCATGCAAGTCACACCATACAATATATATAGGAGGTACAGGTTTAAGCTCAATGGAATGGCAATGACCCTACTTTCTAACACATGCTCATAACTTATAAGTAAGTAATGACAGAATAGGTCGACTGTCAATTTTTATCATATGACCATTATATTTAATGTAGTCTATATCCACGACGTTCCACCAGAATTTTAAACCCCGGTCAATTTATGAGGACCATGGTTAACTGCTCCTCAGTTCTCTGCAGGGTAAATCCAGACAGCTAGCAAGACTATCTGTTGAATCTGAATTTTCCGTGTTTCTTACATACACATGTTCCCCCAAAACAAGTTACCTTCCTGAGACTATTTTGCAGAGTCATGGTGGCTCTGTGCAGCTCTTAGCGCCGCTCAAGACGATTGTGTTTGGTTCAAAAAATGCCAATACACCCAGAGCATGTTTTTCTGGTATACTGGAATGCTGTGTGGTTTAGCTAGACCCTCCTCCACAGCGCTGTGCAGGAAGGTCTGGCAAAGCGAGACTATTTTTGTTGTAACGGGTGGAGTTTTAAACACGTATTTAACCTTGTGAAACAGAACTAGTTACGTTTAGGCAACAAAAATGGTTCAGGGATTGGCTTAGAATGAGTAACGTTAAATTACCCAAATGAGGACTCAACGTGACATGATTGCGTCATGGACTAAGGTCGGTAAAAGACGGTTCACTTCAAAAAGGGTCAGCTGGCTTATGGTTTCACACAGGACACAGATTTTTGTGTCCTGAGTAAAAGTCCTGTGTTTGCTTGACCCATTCACTAGAACAAACTGTGTCCGTACATGGGATTTGGCGCTCTTATACTTTGTTATCTTTTGTTTGATCTTGCGATAATTATTACAGCCATAAAAGGTTGCCGCCTAGCAACAAACTTATTATGGGTCGTTATGAGCTGCTTGCACATCAACCTATAAGGCAATTGTTCTAGATTGCTCTGCTGTATCCGGCTGAACCCTGTTACAACCAGCTATGCCCCGCTGTGCCACGCTACATACAGTAACACCCTGCAGTGCACTGCTATGACATGAACTACTACTAATACCATTTTCTAGTAACTGTTCCATTATCTTTATTTTGACTGTTATTGCCACTGTTCATCATATCCCCCACCCGCACTGTCAGACACCGCCTACCAAGAGCCTGGGTCTGGCCGAGGTCTCTTCCTAAAAGGGAGTTTTTCTCGCCACAGTCACACTATGCTTGCTCTTGTAGAACTACTAGAATTGTTGGGACTTTATAAATTATAGAGTATGGTCTAGACCTACTCTATATGTAAAGTGTCTAACTCTTGTTAGGATTTGATATAATAAATAAAATTGAATTGAAGAGGACAGTCTGAAAATGTCATTAAACTATTTTACGTATTCATATATTTTATTTTTCATGTTACGTTTTTAGCAATCTACTTTCTTGTTTAATTGTGTTTCATGTTTGTATTTTAATAAAATGAGTTGAAACAATCCTAGACGTTTTTAGCAGTAGATTTTAGTTGCAAAAATAACACTTTAATGATAACGCTATAGTGTGATTGTATAATTCTTTTCCGTTATTTCCCATGGAATGTGTGAACCCGTTGTTGTACTGTATTCACCTCAGTCTAAAACTCCTACCCTGTTTCTATTACAAGTTTGCCTGGACTCCCAGGAGTCATCTGTATTCTTTTGAAAATTCCATTAAAAACAGCCCGCATAGACAAAACGCTGCATTGACAAATGCTAATGTTCCATGTATATTTCCCCCCCATTGCTTGACTTTATAACACCCCAATCACTGCAAATGCAGTTGTAAAAGCTTTCTAAAAAAAACACAATGAGTGCGAGGAGACATGGCTCAAACTCTATTTTCACTCATATCAGAAGTAATCAACACCTGGAAGCAGTGGAAAAGTAATAAAGTCACTAAAAAAAAAACAGCACTTTCTGTGCGCTTTTCAGTACTGAATTCAGCATCGTCTTTCAAAGGGAAAATGAAGACTTTTCTGGACATCTGAAATAAGTCATAAGTTTCCCTCAGTTACTTCCCCTCCAAAAATACAGTTTCGTTTTAAATAACTTTCTGATTTTCCTCAGTAAAAACACTGTCATGCAGGGATACATCACACGTTTCCCCCCTTAACATCTCAATTGCCACTCATTGTATTCTAAATGTGTCACTATGGACAAACCTCGTATCATGAGTCGCAAAGTGCGGTCATCTCCTTATGGTGATAACACATTTCTGAATTAAGCGTCCCCATGCTGTTACTGCAGAAATATATTCTCATACAAATATTCTCTTTAATGCTGAGTATGGAACCGCTTGTGATACAGCAGCAGCTGCAATGATTGCATTATAAAGTCATGCTGGTTAAAAAAAAAATACATGATGGATTAAATTCGTTATTGCAGAGTATTGTGACTTGGCGAGCTAGCTGTAATGACATTTTGGAGAATGGGAGCTGATGATTCCTGGGAATTCAAGCAATACAGCAGTGAGATGTCACATCTCACTGCTGGGGAAGATATTTTCAACTTTGTGGGAATTAATTGGAATGGGACAAAAAAAAATCAAATTTAAGTAGTTTAAGAGCAAGACAAGCTTACCGAGGATAAATACATCTAATCTAATACTTTGCCCCAGTAAAAAGAAGTGTGAGTTATTGTGCATCAACCCACTCCAATATTTCTCACAGCTGAGGGCGTTCCTTGGATCAGCACATTTAAGTTCGTATTCTACCAAAGTTTTGGCAACACACACACTACCTGTCTCTTTTCACTGCACGCTCCAATATAGAACAATCATTTTTCAAAGTGATATTACAATCCAAAAACTCCACTTCTATTTTTTTTATTATTTTTTACCTTATTTGGTTCACTACACTTGATTAGTTGCATAAATTAGCTGCTCAAATGACTTCAATAAAGCACATACCACTCATTATCTTTGTCTCTTTGATTGTAATTTATTTCTGGGTAATATTAAGTTTGGCCTTCTTAATGTTAGGTAATTGAATAATATGTCATTGATTGGTATTGATTTTATTTCTTCAAATGGGATCAACGTCTTTAGGGTGACAGAGAGCTGGACGGATGCCAGAGAGTTTGGCTGACATCGCTGAAGCCAAAGCATCAATTTCATCTTTCAAAATCCCAGGCTTTCATCGGAATAAAAGATTGCAAAAAATAAAACAATAAAATGCTGAGCAGGACTTTACTGAGCCAGCCTGGTCAGTAATTCATATTGTTTATATCACAAAAATTTCCAGTGTCCAGTGTTCTAATTGACAGCACATTGTAAGTGGGCAAGATGCTACTCTGAGCTTAGGTTGATTCATTGTAATTATACATACTTTAAATCACTTGTTGTACAACATTATTTTTAACATGAGAACTAGAAGTGTGTACATTATAATCGTTCTGGGATTTCTGCACAGCACCTGACTGATATATAAAATTAAACAACTACAGGTGAAGCAAAAAACTGGTCAAGCAGCTTTCTCTACTGTCACTGATGGCAGGTGGAGGCATGATGCTGCAAAATGAAAAAGCACCTGGAGCAATTTAAATGTCTGCAACAGTAGATAGCATCTGTGACACGTCCAGCTGTTACACGGTAGAAAATGGTTTTCTTCGGCGTCACTGAATCTGTTGCACTGCAGTGTGCTACTTCTGCTACTCAGAAGTCATTTACAGTTATGCATTTATGTATTTTGTTTGGGTAATGCTGTTATTCAAAGACACACGCTATGAGTGCTTCTTAATTACACATCATAATGAGAAACCAGCAGGGATTTACATGCCTTTGCACAAAGAAGTAAAGAAGAAAAGAAAAAAAAGGGAGGGACATAAATTCCTTTTTTTTTTTTGAAGACAAACGTAATTTTGAATGCATTCTTGATAATAGTGAGTGTGCAGTCACTGAGCTAGGAGCCACTTTTGGGGATTCCAGAGTCACAGCTGGCTGGAGAGACGGCCAGCCTGCTCAGAGAGCTAAGTGCTTGGTAATAGCAGAACAGAATGGACCACGGAGCCTGGACTGTTTGGGACTGAAGTCATGGGGACACAGCTCGGTGAACAGCTGGAGGGTCTGGGGTCGTCTTCTGAATTAGTAAGGACCAATTACTGCACATGGAGGTTGTGGAGGCAGTGAGGGTTAAGTATTCTGAGAGAACAGCCAGGACAACGGCAAGGTAAGGACCGTGACAGGAAAGCTACTTCTGTACAATGATGATATGTTAAGTTATGAATCCGGAATAACTGGAGAGAGAGTTAATTTAAGACAAGAAGTGCCTTTTTCTACAAGAGGCTACTTGTTACGTTTTGCTACTTTTACACTTACAGTGATTATTATCTAGGCTATATGTAAGGCTGTACTGCAGCTTTACCAAATTTAAACAATGATGTGTTACCGCCTAATATAGTTGTTGTGGCAAATGTGTCAGGTGCCTATTTACACATCCAGCAAAGTCTGAGCAACATTAGCATTTAGAGTGGCGTTTCTGCAGCCTAGAAATCCAGACCCAAATCTGAAAGATTAAGGGTATGACACCGAGAAATGAAAGTGGACCATCTCGAAGGGCTGCACCAAGTGTGAATTTGAAAATCTCACTGCACGCAACAGGATAACACTACAACCAATCACAGCAACACACAGGGTGACGTATCCAGAGCCCCATACG
>NC_045748.1:5568111-5574712 GCF_008692095.1 Etheostoma spectabile | reverse complement strand
AGCAGAGCTAACTGGTAGATTAAACTGTCGTCATTTGTTCAGCTCGCCTGGCCCGCCAATATCCGATACACCAATGTTATTGGTGCAGCTCGGCTACAAGTGTATAGTTAATGAGCAGCGTTACTCAATGCCATAGTGACTTGCTGAGCAAATTTAAAATTGCGCTCTTGCAAGAACTGTGGATTTCCAGGGTAGCGTTTCTGGCCATCGAACAACCATGTCCAGTTCTCACTCTCACTTTGGACTTAACTAACTCCTAGGGAGGAACTTCTGGCTTTTTAGCTGATAAATGGTCCGAATGTTCATTGGGTAGTTGCTAACTTTTCTGTATCCTCCTTTTTCAAGAAGATGATGAGACCAGTGTAACAAAACCAAACAGAAACCAATGAGCTTGAAGATGCTAAAAGGCTCTGTAGAGCTGAGGGGAACTAAAGAGTTGGGGGATAATGTTCCGCAAGGTTTAAAATGAGTATTGTTAGATCCATTGATCTGTGATTAGAATTTGATCCACTGTAAATACGAATATTAAGTGCAGTTTAAACATTTTTTTTTGTCTTTGATATGCTTGGAAGGAACTAAAAAAACGAAAAACAATACCAACTGAAACATCATATTTCAGCTATATCCATGGTTGGTGAAATAACTTTTTAATATGTCAACACAATATTTATTTAAATGTGTCCATCATACACAATACAATTGCTGCTGTTGTTGGTAGCAGGTGGATTTGTACCTACCTCAGTCACAGCGAAGCTGCGCTTCCCGCATGGCACAACCTTGTACCATTTGTCATGCAGCGTGTCCATGAAGCCATCTGACTTGTACTGACTAACAAGCTCTGAGATGTTGGAGGTGAGTGGCGAGTTCTGAGGGAGTCCAATCCCATAGCCTACCAACGCACACACACACACACAAACACACAATGCAATTATTCCTCTGTCACAACAGCAAGATCCTTTGAACTTGACCTTCATGTGGTGCCATTACGTGTGTCACCAGTTTATAGCTGTGAAAATAACTGATCCAAGCTGATCAAAAGGAAGGGAGTCTTGGTAAATGTTGCCAGTGCTTCTCAAAAAAGCACCATTGTCTCTCGAAATCAAAGCAGCCGGGAAAAGTGGGACAAAAATTTAACAACAGAAGTACCATGCCTCGGTAGGAAGTACACTGATTGATTTGTATTGCATCCTGAAGGCTTAAGGGTGCATTAAGTAATTAACAACAGCACTGGAATCTTTGACTGTGGTGGCCTGTAATGGAAGCAACCACCATGGGAACATCTTCACAGTGGGAGGACGAAGATTGCTAAATCGACCAGAGATTAACAGCAGACAGTTAGAGGATCTAAGCTGTTGAAAGCAAGAAGATTAACTGCTGGACAAATGTTGAGTGATATTGTTAAATTCAGGGCTGTCCTAAAATGATCATGGTCAGTTAATCTGCAGTCGTGCATATGTTAAAATATAACGATTTGAAATTACATCTTTAAGAGCACTTATGTGATGCCAGAAATCCTTTAAAAAAAAATTTGATCATGCACAACAATTCAAAACATGCAATAATTAGAGCCCCCTTTTAATACCATTGATAGTGGTAGGAAGGCAAGACACTTATTTATGTACTTCAGTATTCAATGGAAAAATAATCTTTAAATGAAAAAAACACAACACTTTCAAGCCGGAGATCAGAGTACTTAACACCCAGGATACGCTTGTTCGTTCCTCAGGAGTGTTTTAATCAACTTAACTAGTCGTTTTTGTGCCTAAAATTAACTCATATCCGCATGATGCTGACTTTTCGGGTTTAAATTCACCTAAATTGAAAACTTTCATGGCTCCTGTCAGGACCATCATCTGGCGGTGCCTCTAGCCGGTGTACAGTCACCAAAACAACTGCAGCTGGTAGCCGGCATCCCGGAGCTCTGTAGCAGTTAAATACAACTAGCAATCGCTGCTCGGATTTTATCATTCTTTGGCACTATAGACTATTCGTGTTAAAGCGCTTTACTCAGTTTGGCAAAAGTAGTAGCCTATGGTTTATCGGTGAAGTAGCACTGATTGAAAGGGAGAAATTCCATGCATCCCTTCCGGCAAATCACACAGTGTATGTACTGTATATATATATATATATATATATATATATATATATATATAGACAGTATATATATTATTCTCTTAAATAAGCAGGATATTTGTCATATATGTGTCATATACTGTATATTTGTCACAAGCTGCCATGTCTTACCTTCTATAGCAAAGGGTTTCCCGACCGTTAGTGTTTTACAGTCTGCATCTATGGAGACCTCATAGTCCAGCAGAGCCTTGTCCATGATGAATGCATCCAGCCTCTGAGGGTCAGCCCTGCAAACATACAACATATGTACTAAAAGTGCAATGCAAGTAGCAGATGTACCAAAAAATGTCACACTTTTTCAAGTGTTGAGCTGAAATGCAATGACGAGTTCTTGACGTAGATGGTAAGAGCTCAGCTTTAATACTTAACGAACTATACAGCATTCATCTAATGCATTTTTATGTTTTGCAACCACTCACTCATTCTACAAAAGAAAGATGGAGTGTAGAACTAAAGTATGCCCTTGAGTGTTCTGACAATCTGATCAGTGGCATTTGCAATGTTTTTGACGGATGACTGGACAGACAAACACATGGACGGATGGACTGGGACTGATCCACAGTCGCTTTTCCCAATTTATTGGGGTGACAAATCTTACATCTTCTGGGTTTTCTTCTGGGATTGACATTTTAAAGCAACCCTCTATAAAATGTACTTCTTAAACCTCCTGATGCGCAAACCTAAATTAACCTTACTTTGTCATCTCAGTCCTGCTCTGCTACCCTGAAGTTTATTTTCTCTGGTTTTGTCCTCATGTCATACCTTTGACCTAACAGAGTGTGTTTAAAGAAAAAGATAAGTTTGTTTATCTGTTTGGTAGGTTTTGAATGAAAACTTTATATGCTTTCACTTCATTTTATGGATAGGGCAAAGCTGAATGGATTAGTGATGGGTGGACCAACTCTTCACACAATCGGTTCCGTCAAGGTGATACATTTAAATGTAACAAACCTTTTGAGTTTTGATACTTTTTGGAAACTATGGCATTATTTTCTTTAAGACACAGTCAATTATAGTACATGCCCGTCAATTTCTACAACACAGCTGCTGCCCGTCCCACAAAAGAACTGTTCAATTCATTTACCAGTCCTCATAAGGTTCATGAACACACCGCATGGTGCATTCACATGCTGAATTCACATGCTGTGAATGCACCATGCCAAACCATTAGCAGTGAACACCACCAGAGAATGTTTAATAAGTGGAGAACTTCCTCTCTCTGGATAACGTCCGGCTTCTGAACTGGTTGCAGTTCCACTGTGGTTCCATATAAGGGCGCTCACGGGAAATTGCAGAATGAATGGAGTTCCATGGTGCTATACCCCTCAAAATCCTTTTTTTCTCAGGAAATTTTAAAGTTGCTTTTGAAAGGGGAGGCAAAGAAAATACACACTCCTGGGTGTAAGATTTTTTTTGTAAGTTGCTTTTTTATTCTAAAAAGCCTTTTAAAATGCCAATGACGCCATACACCTCACACGGCCAGAGATACTGATTTACAGCAAGCTCTGAGACCCTTCCTTATTTCTCTCGAGGCAACTACAACACAGCTGACAGGTTAGGCTCTCCCTGTCAATATAAGTGCTAGAAGGAGTTTTGGTTTGCTAATGTTTTAAAAACCATGCCCTCACACACACACACACGCACGCACGCACGCACGCACGCACGCACCCACGGACGCACGGACGCGCGCTTTGAATGCCATCAAGTTGTAATCAGTCTTTCACTGACCAATGTTATGAGCAAGAACGACTCAACCTGAAATCAAAAGTACATTAGTACTTGTTCATTCAACTTTCAACCTATAATCCTTGTTGAATTTTTTAAACAACAATCGGGCGAAAGAGACAAATTTAGCCGTGTAGCGCCAAAGACTTTAATTTGCACTCAAGCACTCATCTCCAGTGGAACTCTGGTGGAACTACAACAAAAATTTGCTACAAATGGGCTTGATAGGGAGTGAACGTTTGGACAGTTTTACAGGATTCAATTCAATTCAATTTAATTTTATTTATAGTATCAATTCATAACAAGAGTTATCTCAAGACACTTTATAGATAGACCACACTCCAGAATTTACAAGGACCCAACAGTTCTAGTAGTTTCCTCCAGAGCAAGCAACAGTGCGACAGTGGCGAGGAAAAACTTCCTTTTAGGCAGAAACCTCGGTCAGACCCAGGCTCTTGGTAGGCGGCGTCCAACGGGCCGGTTGGGGCCAGAATGAAGAGTGACAATAACAAAAATAGAAAAAATTAGTAGTTTGTAGCAGTTCTTTGTAGTAGTTCATGGCATAGCAGGACGCTGTGCGGCATTATAAGGCACAGCAGGACGTAGCAGGACGTAGCAGGGCACTGCAGTGTAGCAGTTGAACATGGCATCACAGGATGACCCCATACATACCGGCCACTAAAAAGAGTCGTTGAAAACTAATGTTTTTGTTAATTTTTGCCCATCACTTGAAGAGAGAGAAACAACAGTGGGGGGTTCTGTGTTTTTTATGTCCAATAATAAATTGGTTAAAAGTGAGGGAAAGAAATTAAACTGAACACAATGCTAAGAGAATCAAGTGTTTTGCTTTGTGCTTGTGGATATGTTACAGAGACTTTCAGAGGGCCAATTACCACACTGGAAATGGGATGTAAAGGATTCTAAAAACTTCTCCCTCAACCTTGTGCCAGTGGTTTTCCAATGCTTTTACTGGCCAAAAGCCAGTAAAAGCATTCCCTGTCTGCCAGTTTCTGCCAATATACTCACATTCCGTGCTCCAAGTATGTAATACAGAGGTGAGATAATAATTCATGACACTCTCAGCAAGGCTTTCACAAATCAACTCAAAATGTCAGGTACAGCCTACTGGGATACAAATGTGGCAAAGCCCTTTCTCAAGATATTCACTTTATTTGTTGCTTGTTATCAAGGACAGTGTTTGAAATCCTGAACTATCTTCAAGCCACAAGCTGGCTGTTCATTATTACTGGTTGAAATTGGTTGCAGCATATGTCCTTGGTCTTTTCACCATAGTACGGTCTTCATGTTATGTATTCTATTATCAGAGGACTACCTTGACTTCAACCAATTACCTAACCTGTATGTTTAAAACATGTTGCCTGCCTGCATCATTTTCCTTCAGTGATGCTTGTTAAAAGTAGCTGAATCATGTCTTTGCATCTGGGTGGCATCAGTGAAGAACTGAACTATAGTGACAGGGCACATTTTTGTGGCGTGGCCTTAGTTAATATAAGTGATGGGCAACACAGCAGTTCCATTAATGCTAAATCTCTGAGGTAGATCAGGGAAAAGTCACCACATCATGAAGTAAGACCTGTTTTCGGTTAAAATACTCTCTAGTAAATCTTTCTGTTTCAGGTATGAGCTTGTGTTATGCAAGACTCTATTAAAGCATATAAAAAGCAGGGTTCCAAGTGTTTCTGCCCCTTTAATAAGCGAGCCAAAACAGCACAAAGCAGTTGTCTGACGGGTGATAATGCATCAGTTGGTGCACTTTCTCAAAATGCTCTAATTATAAAGCAGACAGGCTGCAGTTACCAGTTGTTGCTTGTTTCAATTGCTGTCTATGGTGAAACATGTTCAATAAACTGAAACACTATGGAGGGTTGACAACCAAGAGAAGGGAAAATAGACCTCTACATTTCAGTACATTTCCACAAACAATGGTTTTATATTCATCAGTGTATGGATTTTTATATCCACTTGTCACAGGGGTAAGGGAGAGTGGCAACAGGGGAAAAGCCAAATGCTTTTACTGGTGGGGGAAACAGTGGCTGAGAACTGATGAGGGAAAGTGGAAACAGGTGGGAGAGTAGGCAGGGCCTAATGAAGAAAGTGGGAACATGTGTGTAGATGGGTGGGGCAGTCATGTGTTGGGGATAGGAGAGAAAGTCCGAAGGCAGGCGGCGGATGGATGGAAAATGGCAACAAAAGGACACAGAGACAAAATGTGACACTACTATAATCCTAAAATATATATATACATATATATATATATATATATATATATATATATCATGATTAAAAATATGATCCTGACCAGGATTCAAAGTAAAATACAAAATAACAGTTGAAGCATTTAAAAAAAATGCTTCCAGTAAAAAAAAAAGCTTTGTTCCAAAAAAAGAAGAAGATGATATAACCGGCTTTGAAAGTTATCAACTGAATGGAACGGTGTTATTAGTTGTTATCATTCCCACCGATTTGAGGCAATATGGCCCTTCTTTTGGCTCAGTATGCTGTTATCATCTATTGGAAACTGGAACACCCCAGCTGTGTCAATATTACGTATGTCATGTATAGTATGGAGAGCATCTCTGCATTAGGAGGTAGGTTGGGGTGGTGGATGGATTAAATAAACACAGGATTTTCACCTGAGAGACTGGTGTCCATGTCCCATGTGAGGCAAAAAAACTCAACTTTAAAGGTCCATGGCATGAAGATTTCACTTTATGAGGTTTTT
>NC_045748.1:5567762-5568101 GCF_008692095.1 Etheostoma spectabile | reverse complement strand
ATTAATATGCATTCCCCCAGCCTGCCTTTTTGTAAACCAAGCTCTGGGTATCCTGCTCTGCCTTTGAGAAAGTTAAAGCTCAGATGGGCCAATCTGGAATCTTGCTCCTTATGATGTCATAAGGGGCAATGTCACCTCCATCATTCTTTCCCTGCTTTGCCCGCTCAGAGAATTTGGCCCACCCACGAGCCTCCATCTTGCCCCCCCACTCTCCTCCTCAAAAGCTACAGAATTTAAAAATGGCATGTCCTAAGCATGTCCTAGTGGCTTTAATTCTGCACCAAGGCTGAATTTTGGGAAGGATACTTCAGATATAGTATTAGGGGACCACTAAGGTCT
>NC_045748.1:5567327-5567752 GCF_008692095.1 Etheostoma spectabile | reverse complement strand
ATCCAAAGAGCACCATGTCATGGGACCTTTAACCTTTTTTTTTATTAAGTAGGCTATGTCAGCTAACCTTCTTACATAACATTCCTTATTTAACGGTCTCTGCAATAACTTTAACACTTGCTCTAAGTATAAACGTAACCATAGCAATCCCAACATCCTTTTTTGTTTGGACTACAGTAATCTTGAGCTTAATCTCCACATAGGGCTACTCTTTTCAATGCAGTTTACAGCAGATGCATTGTACTACAACGTGAGATTTAAGTGTCCAATGCTCAGACTATGTGAATATGTAACCATGCCTGGTCAATTTGGGAGTAAACCCTGAGCACTATTCAAAGTTGCATTGCATGTCTGCCGTCTTGTTCCCCTGTTGTAAATTTCTAAAGATGACATTTTCCTTTGAATCCTCTAATCAGCATTAAAAA
>NC_045748.1:5558552-5567309 GCF_008692095.1 Etheostoma spectabile | reverse complement strand
AAAAAAAAAATGGTTTCATCCATTCAAATTGTGTCCTCTGCCTGGGCCTTGCATTCAGCTGCTTTTTCGCACTGTATTCTGTTTTGCTCCAAGGGATGCCAGTTGAATGTCGAAGCAGCTTAGGATGACAGCAATGGCAGGGTTAGGAGGAGGGCGAGATCTGAATGCAAACTGGCTGGCTTGTGTTGGAGAATGACAGATTTTTTTTATTGGAAACACAACTTACATTCCATTCTTTTTCAAAGATGAAGAAGTTCTTTTTCAATATGTGAAAAGTTAATATTCAGGGAATGATGAAAGGACGAGATGACTGGTCGGATAGTTTAGAGTATATCAGAGGCCATATGACAGTGGAGCGTGAAGTTTGTGAACTATCTTACTTGAGCTCATGTATTCCATCTGGTGTTGCCGGGACATTGTATCTTCTCATGTAATCGTGCATCTCAGGGAAACTCTTCTTGAGGTAGTCCTCTGCGCTGCTTTCTCTCACTGTGGCGAATCGGAATCCCTGAGAGGGATGGTGCAACTGCAGAAAAGAAGAAACAAAGCCATCTTAGCATGGCCTTTAAAATGCCTTCAAAAAACATTATTGCTGATTAATATTGAGCTCCTGTGAAACTCTATACTAATTTCTTTTCTCTTTTCATTTTTGACTCTCAATATCCCTGCATTCAGAGATAGATAGATAGATAGATAGATAGATATTTATTGATCCCAAAAAAATGGGAAATTACAGTGTTACAGCAGCACACAAAATATACATACATAGAATATACATGAAATAATTATAATATAATAACAAATATAAGATAAAAATATAAGAATGTAGAAACAAATATTTAAGTATATACAAGATGGGAAAAACAAAAACAAAATGTGCAGCTTTTGTAAATATGACCCAGTCGTGCCGGTTGCCCTTATTGTAGTATTGTGTGTCTCTAGTCCTCATCTACCCCCCAGGGATGACGTGTTGAAGAGTTTTATTGAGAGTTGGCAAAAGCATCAATTACATTACGTCAATTGCCCTTCCTAAAGTGGTCTAATAATTACATTCAGTCTAAAAGACTTACTTTCACAAGGGCACTTCTAAAATTTAGAAAAGATACCAAATCCTCCGGTTTGCAGTAATGTCAAGTGTACATCAAGGATATAAACAAAAGAATAATTCCACAACAGCCTGAACTTGAGAGACTCAACAACCATCTTTGCAAAGACAGACAAAAATTGGTGTAAAACGGTGTAACAGAATTACAAATGGAACCTAGTCAATTTCAAAACCACACTTCAAACGCCAACTTTAGAAACTGCCGTTGTTTGTAGTGTTGCACTTTCCTGACTTCTGTACCTTTGGGTCATGTATCCCTGACAGTTGTTCATAGGTCTTTTCCCCGACCATGACGGCAGCTAGATTAGCAGTGTAGGTGGACAGACAGAACAGACAGAAGATGGCCCAGAGGTTCATCAGCAGGCGGCCTGTCCAGCACTTTGGCGGCTTGATGGCCACTGTTCTCCCGAAGAGAATGGCGTAGCACACGTTTAGAGCTGAGGAGAAGGAGAACACCCGGTCGCGGTTGCGTCCACGTGGCGTCATACCAAACGGGCTGTGCCACTCATACAAGGTGAGGAAGATGGCGGTAACGTGGAGGGAGACGAAGATGCCTAGCCACATGGACCAGTGAAGAGGCCACATGAAGGCACCAATGGGTGCAGCTGTGTCGCGGGTACGAACCTGGGCAGAAGTGGGGATGGGAGGGGGCGATACAGGATTGGAAAACTTTCATTACTTTGATAGTATGAAATTAGTGTTATAAGATAGTGATGTTTTACAGGCTTCAGTGGGGTTAGGCCTGGACAATCAAAAAAACAGGTGTGGATGGAAATCGGAGAGTATTCACAGTATGCCTGGTATATACAGGATTACCTTTTTGTTGGGTTATGTGCCACGGCTGTTTCAGCGTTGAGTAAGGTGTTTGGTTTTTTACTCATAAGAAATTCATTAAATTTGATGAATGCTATACATAGGTTGTTTGCTTGTTTTGACAATTAGACTAGGAAATGAAACAATCTCACAAAACGTCACAGAAGCATTATGATGTAATATGTTGGGAGCAGGCTAGATACGAATAAACACAAAACAGTTCACACAGGGAAGCTACAAATTCAGAAGGTCAACGATCATTTTCTTCATTATCCAACGGAGTACTGGTTTCAAATGCAAATCTACTGGTAAAGGGGCTATTTGAGACACTGGTGTTGGATGGTGTGGTAGGGAGAGATACTTACAGATAAAGGAGGGACATATACCATAGACAATACAAGAAACATCTATTGTAAATAAATCAGAACATCTCCCACTGTAGTGGCATGTTAAGAGGAACAGAGGGGAGAGGGATTACCTGTCAGCCGGGGAGACTAGGTACAGTAATTGTAGTAATAGGGTCGACCACATAGCCGTCCACTTACCAGTCTGCACCCATATGGGGAATTGCATCAGAATCCAATAACGTAGAGCTTGCAGGTATAAAACACTGCTATATTGATACTGACCAGCAGCATACCAAGCACAGAGAGTTGAGATGAGGTCATTGACAGAGAGCGGTGAAGCATGGGGGTCAAATAGTCACAGGACTAAGACATATAAGACGTTTAAAGAAACAAAAGAAAAAAATCTGTGTCAAATGAGGAAAAAAAGAAAAAAATCTGTATCAAATGAGGAAAAAAAGAAGTGAAGAGGAAGAGAGAGAGAGCAGTACTGACCAGTATTCCCAGGCTGGTGGAGAAGAAGGGCGAGGTGAAGTCAATGACTTGGCTTCTGGCCGAATTGATGCTAAAGGATGTCACTGCCAGGTGGGCAGCGCCACTGAGCAGATCCCCCACCAATCCTGTCCAGCGACCATTCTTGAACCCCCCATACTTCCCATCTCCTACAATATAGAGGTCGAAAGTGAAGCCCATGTCCTCTGCCAGCTTCTCCAGCAGGTCAATGCAGTAACCATAACAACACTTCTTCAGATCTGTGGGAACAGAATGGTTGTGTCCCGCAAGGTTCTGGAAAAATCCTTTCAAAACCGAAGATTCATTGGTGAGCGGGTCGAGGCACAGCTGGCCCGCGGGACACAACCCGTCCCCGTCCACCTCTCGGGTGAATACAAACGGGTGCTCCACCAGCGTCACCACCCGCATGTGCAGCCGTGTGGATCGGCGCCAGTCTCCTCCACCTCCAGATCCCTGATAGCTTGGCCAGGCCCGCTGGTCCATCAGAACGTTCCCTCTGTGCCAGCGTCCCAGGCGGGTCCAGGTTGGCTGGCCTAGGGGGTCCAGCTGGAGGGACCAGATGTAGTGATGGGCCTCTGAGATGACATTCTGGCTGTGAGTGTCTCTGGATATAAAACCGGTCTGGCCCTCAAATGATGTGTTGGATAGAAATCTGAGGGGAATAAAGGGAAAGAGAAAAAAAGGGGGAAAAGGAGGAGAAGTTGAAGGAGGATGAGCAAGAAACAGGATAGCAGAAGAGTAAGAGGAGGACATCATTTAAGTTGACCTATACACACAGGATCTCCACATAAGGTTGTCCTTCCTTGTAGGTGTGTCCTACAACTTAAACTGAAACTGCGGACAATAGTCCAAAGTATGAAAAGAAAACCAAAACAAAGTTAGATATTTTTATTGTTTAATTGAATGTGTGGTGTGGTGTACGGTTACAACCGTAATTTGAAGTTTGAAATAGCTTTCTTCATAATGAAGATGTTGTTGGACATCAAACTGAAATGGGTTTAAGCATTCAAAGCTTTGTCACTATTCTCTATGATAAGAAAATGCATTTGACCAGCGTCATAAATAGTTGCATCCCTCAATATACCAGACATTTTGATGTATGTGGAATTAGTATGATAGCTGCAATCACTGCTGCAAAGGGAATTATATTAGGCTGAATGATAATTTTTACTTTTTTAAAATTATTTATAGTGTTTATTGATCCCCAGTGGGGAAATTACAATTTACACTCTGTTTTTGTAAGTAATCACTACACACAGGGCTAAAATACACACACACACGCTCAGGACCTATTCATGCACAAATGGAGAGATGTCAGAATGAGTGGGGTGCCAGTGCCCTGAGCGGTGGGGGTGGGGATACGGTGCCTTGCTCTAGAGCACAAGGCAGTGCTCAGGAGGTGAACTGGCATCTGTCAAGCTACCGATTTGTACTTGGGACTTGAACCAACAACCCTCCAGTTCCCAACCCAACGCCCTACGGAGTGAGCTACTGCCACCCCAACGTTACTCATCGATGCCATCTAAACCGGAGGGCAGATGTTAATGTTAAGTTATAAAGCATTGTTGTTGTTTGTGTACACATAGATTACTAAAAAGAAAGGTTGTGAACTACTCACTTTAGCTGTTGGTGTTTCCGGTCGCTGAAATCTCGCCAGTCCAAAAGAGTCGATTTCCAAATGCAACGTAACAGGGAGGAGAGTAAAAATGGAAAGCTCCTAAAGCTTAGTTCCATATAAATGCACGGATAATTTTTTTGTCGTTAGTGAAAAACAATATTGACCTTGTAGTTGAAAAAAGGAGCCTCCTAAAAGAATTATATTTCCTCCTATGGAGTCCGTTCAATCACATTTGGAGAACAACACTTTTTAACTGACAAGATGGCGGACAGCGTAAACAACTGCTAAAGTGAGTTGTTCAAAACTTCTTTTCTTCTTTTTAGTAAAGTCTGTGTACATAAACAATGTTCTCAATGCTGGAGTTCATGTGTAGAGCCCCCTGGTGATCCTCCGAGCAAAGTTTCATGTTGTGTCGAGCCTTCTTAGTGTTTTAAAAAATAGACATTTTGATACTATCATAGTAGTGCCCCCGCACTCCCATTCAAAAGGCCATTTGACAAAAAAACAATAATACAATGAATCTTAAAAGTAGTGTTTCCATTCTAATTTTGTGTTTAAATCTTGATTAAAAAATCTTAATCTTAAATTTTGAAATTACTGGTTTATAGTAACTGAAAGATTGTGGTCATGAGTTAAAAAGGAAAACATAAATTGCAAACAGTCTTACTTATCAAAGCCACATGCTTTGTTGACTCATCTGTCCACTGCAGCCCGCTCCCTGAGAGACTTTGCTGTGACAACATCACACTACACTAATTCTGACTTTTGTAAATGTAGAAAAATGTCCTGACAACATCACGCTACACTGCTTCAGACTTCTGTACAAAAGTATGTCCTTGCAGGCATTTAAACATGACCAAAAACAACCAATGCTGCAGTTTTGCTTAAAATTCAGACTATGGTTGACAAAATCTGAAACTTCATGACCCTCTCACTGTACATTTGTTGAAGATCTTCTTGAATGAAGTGACTTGTATCGATGTATATATCATATCTTATTTATGCAGGCAGAAAGATAACATGTCAAGTTAACGGCAAGATGGACAGCTGCTGAAGAAGTTTTCTGCTGGCTTGCTTTTTTTTTCTAAAATTGCCAATAAGAAAACCACCTTTTCCAGAAATGTTAGGATTCCTGTAGCTAGGATTTACAGGCTTAAATGTACGATTATATTTTACCCTTGGATGGTTTATACAAAAATCCCAATTTAAGGGTGTAACACTAGCACCGGATAGGTGTATTATCTAGGTGTCCTCAGTGGCTGTCTGGAGTTTGTTAGTGAGTGTGTGTGTGTGTGTGTGTGTGTGTGTGTGTGTGTGTGTGTGTGTGTGTGTGGTGTGTGAGAGAGACAGGATAAGACAGACCATGGTCCAGTGATTACGCCATCTCTTTCACTGAGCCATGCTACTGGCTGTCTGAGAGTGTCAGTACCAAAGCAACACACCACACACACACACACACACACACACACACACACATACACACACACAAAAACACACTGGAATGGATATGTTTGGATCTAAGAAAGAAGCAGGCATCCATCCTACACCTCTCAAAATGACTTCAGGAGGTAATGACGTAAATGATGTAACCTTTTAGACATGTCTCTTTCATGTCACCTTGCTCACAGTTTAAAAAATCCCTTTTCCACCACCTTGTCTACTTTCCTACATCTTTAACCGGTGGTAAGTCAACCTGACAGCTCAACTAGTTTGTCTGAAGGTCAGTGTCTTTACTGCGGCTTGTAGATGTTAAGCTACTTGGGGAGTGTCTTTTTTATCTCGTACACAATGGAAGTGCCATGCTCCTACACATTCCTGACAGCGCACAGTCTGTAGCATGTTCAAGGTGAAATGTCACATTGATTTAAAAAGGGCATATATTGTACTAGTTAATATTTCGTGTTTAGTCAAGACAATACAATTTTAGTGTGTATTATTGTTGGAATGTGAAGTGACAGACCGTTTCAGACAAGCAGGGTATGTCTGCAGAGTAGCGTCGTATAAGAGGAGCTGAGTTTCGTGATTTTGCCTGCAGCTGAAAACCGCATCTTAGAAAGTCAGGGATGCTCTCTTTCACTCAAAGGTCACTCTAACATTGCTCTATACCACTAGTTCAACAAACATGACATGCTACAACAAACACTAATAGAAATGTTAAGTGAAAAAATATAAATATAAGTGCTGTGAGTGTACATGTGGATTTTCTCATGGAGCTCTTTTTAAGGGATTTGATGGACCATTTTCTGTCATGCATGAATGTGGAGCAGGCAGGGTGCAGTGAGTAGAAAACTCTGCCGAGTGGAGTGATTACACTGACTGTGGAGCAGTAATTGCTGTCACTCCACTCACATAATCAGAAATCCTGGGTACTCATTACAGCCGGGCTCAATCCTTGTTGGCTCCATAGACATTGATGAACTATTGATTTGCTCTTATCAGACTGGTTTGCTTGGTGCTGTGTGTGATGACGTAGAATATTTGTGAAGTCAGGTATAGTCTAGAAACCAGAACATTGCTTTACCTTCACAGTCTGGAGTCAGTTACTTCCTGTTCTATAGTGGAACGTAACTACACATTTACAGTTATGAGGGGCTTGACCTTTACTTGAATACTACCATTTTATACTTTTACTTTGCTACAATAGGGAAATACTCTACTTTTTACTAAATTGTAGTTACAGTGGGGCTCGAAAATTTGGGCACCCCAGGTGAAAAAATTTATTAAATGTGCAGAAAGCAGCCAAGAAAAGATGGAAAAATCTCCAAAAGGCATCAAATGACTGATTAGACATTTTTATAATATGTCACAAAAAGTTCGATTTTATTTCCATCATTTACACTTTCAAATTAAAAGAAAACAAAAAGGGATATACTCTGCAGGGTGCCCACACTTTTGCAGATGCCATTTTTTTGTTTTCTGTTATATCTGGAAATAAACTCTAACTTTTGTGACATATTATATGAATGTCTAATCTGTCATGTGATGCCTTTTGGACATTTTTCCATCTTTTCTTGGCTTCTTTATGCATATTAATATAAATTTATAAAAACCTGGGGTGCCCAAACTTTTGAACCCCACTGTATAGTTGCTAATAACTTAACACATTTAGATAGAAAGACATGCAATATTTTTATTAAATATGATGCTTTGTTTAAGATCCAACTACGCAAATGTTGGTAAAATCACTCACAAAGAAAAGTTTTCTCCACTGTGTACTCTTGATGCACAATATGTAGTTTTGTTGCTAGGGGTCTCTCACTCAAAAGAACAAAAGACGGAGCAATGGCATTATTGAAGTAATTTATAATGACGAATTATCCGCTGATGTCTTCTCCTCCGCAGAGGGCTCCCCGGTAAAATAAATCGGTTAAAAAACCTAGTTTCATGTTAAAAATCTGTGTTTTTCAATTGATTTGTGGCACACCGGGGGAAGGATCTGGAGCTGAGCTGCCGCTAACCTTTGCTCAGCTGGTCAATTACTTAAAATCTTCATCCGGTTAAAACAGAGTTAAAAACGACCAAGATCTATGAAGTCTATTGTACAAATGTGGCTGACAACTGCATGAAAAGTAAATTCATGACAACTTCTGGCAGACAACCAGACCCATACGCAAAGGGGATACAACACCATAAACTGGTGAGGGTGACCAAAGAACAAGGACCATGTCCTTAAATGAAATGACAGATTTTTCTGGGTTTTACCATTGTTGAAACGTTTGGTATACTGTAAGTACACAACTCATTACAATATATATAGGTTATTGAAGGTTGAAAAACATAACATAACATCACAGATGTTTTTTTTAAGGACAACACCAGAAACAATATAATTTGGGAGTCGGACAGCAAGATCCTTCTCTTCAGAGACGCTCCCGATATGGTACTGCGGAGGACGGAACAAAACCAGAACGCAGCACAGACGTGCCCAGTGGGGAATCAGAGTCATGGTGTTAAAGTTCTTAAGTTAAAAAGCTTTTTGTCCTTTTTGTATCTATTTTGTTTTTTCTAACTGTAACAGGGTTGAGGGTGGGGGTTGGTGAGGGGTTCTGATTTTGTATGTCTGTTCCTTTGATTACCTTGTTTGTGAAATATACATGTAAAAAAGGCTTCAATAAAAATGTGGCTCAGCGTAAATTCTTTCAGGAAGACCTTACTATTATTTGATGCACTCTTAAATCAATTCAGCTGTTGTCCTAATAAATGTATATTTTATCATGTGTGTATAACTGTTGCATATATGCAACTAGTCTCTCCTGTTTAAAAAGATTTCAGTGTAAATCCCGAACCTCTTAATCAATGCTCTACCTAACTCGAATCAGCTGTTGGAGACGTTCACCTTCCTGCTAAACCAATCAGAATCGTTA
>NC_045748.1:5535895-5558542 GCF_008692095.1 Etheostoma spectabile | reverse complement strand
AGGGCCAATCACAGAGTCACAACCCTGCTTTAAATTATTGTTTCTCCCTTATCTATTCAGCTGTTGTTGCAGGCAAAGAGTACAACCTTCCACCTCCCCTTCCACCTCCAGTCACCTACTCCAGCTGACCGGTCCAGAGCCTCCTTCGTTCTGGTCTTTGGGCTCCTTCGTTGCCACCACCGATGTCTAGATTCCATCGGGGGTTCTGATGGTTCTCTACCTCTAAATATAGATATATGAAAGATTTGTATAGCAATAAAGTATAATTGCCAAAGACTTTAAGATGTATAATAAATCATGTCTCTCCTGATTGAAATATCTTTTGTCCAGCTAGCTGATGTTGGATACATTGTCAGGGGTTTCTTGTCAGATCTTATGACTGTCAAACACAACACCGACTTCTTCTACATCTGCTACAAAACCTCATACTCTCTAAATAAAAACAACACTTTTTTATACAAGACGACATGATTCATTCCCTCCCCCCCGTCGAATGGAGAAATGGTGGCGAGTGACGTCTAAGTGAATCACATCTATTACACAGCTACACTAACTCAATGTCATGTCTGCCTTGTGTTCTTTTCTCATGAATCACCCAACAAAATATTTTGATCTTAAAGCAGGGTATAATCATACAAGTTGCGTTCATGTTCAGGTCACTGGATATGTCAAAGTGAGTGAGTGAGCTAAAAAGAAAGCTGAAGAAAATGGCTGGAAATACACTCAAATGTTCCTATCTTACATGGCGTGCAAAATAAAAATCAACAACATTAAAGATATAAAGCAAAAATATACAGAAATAAGCAAATGCTGCTGCCTTTTTGGCAGCATAAAAAGTATCAGCCAAAGGGCATCCCGCCTTGTATTATCCGCAAAGAAAACCTTTTACTTATATTGGTTCAGAATATGTAAACCTCAAAGGGAACATTTCTTATATAGCATTTTCTATCTTTATAGCTCAGCTGGCAGACAAATCAGGGTACCATACTTGGCTTTAGTGGGCATGCATCACTTTAAAATGATTTTTATCATGAAAGATTGTCTTTGGTGGGAAAAAAAAGAATAAGATAAGCTTATGGCATTTATTCTGGCTATATCTTATCTGTTAACACAGGACCTTTGCCCCCTGGAGTTTATCTGTGTCTGCATCTCAAGGGGTTATATACAGTATTTACATTAAAATGTCTTTCTCTTGTTATTTTCCAACTCTGTCTCTCTTTCTTTTACTGCACCCTGCTTTTTCCTCTTCCCCTGCCATGTTATCACATCTTTTGTCACCTACCCAGTAATTCTCCTCCCTCAGTTTCTTAGCCTGTTGGGCAAACCTTATCAGTGCCTCTCATATAGGCTTAAACACACTATAAATAGGCTGCAGAGACTTTGGAATAGCACTGTGTTGTTCTTCTCCCTTTCAAAAGGAGCATAACTATACTATACACACACATCACTAAGTCTACCACTATGCACACTGATATTTATCTGGAAAAAATGTTGTTTAATAATGGTTACCGCAATTTAAACATTTGACATTATCTAAGATGGTGTTGGAATTTTTTTCAGGTGTATTGTCAGAATTAGAATGAAAAAATACACACATCCATACTCCTTGGCTATGGAAGCTGCCCCTGAAGGTTACTCTTAGAGTGTAAGAGCAGCTCATGCTTTGTTGGATATGGTATAACTTTAAACTCCAGCAATCACAGCCAAATTCATCATCAGGGTGAACATTTTGAGGTTCACCAAAAAACAAGTGAAAGTACTTTTAACGTTTCACAAACCCTACAGTGTGTCTTGGATTATTTTTGTTTTTGCATTTGAGACCAGATCATACAGATGCAATAAGCCCTTTTATAAGATGGAACAAGCACAGTACACCAGAACTTCCAGAAGTATTCAAAGAGCACCTGTATGTGAACACCACAGAAACCCAGCAGCTACTCCATTGCCTTTGAGTGAAAGATACTGTTCAAAAATGCGTACAATGAAACCAAAACTTGGTTTTGAAACCAAAACCAAACTTAAATATCTAAACAGCTTACAGAATTAATTAGAATGAAATGAACAATGCTGTTTTTGGTCTTCTAGATGTCTTCATCAAAAAGTGATGATGAACACATTTTTGCCTAGAACATACAACTACAAATAAACAAACAACACAGAAACATTAATAGTCATAGCTGCAGATAAGCTGTTACATAGTCTTTTGTTGTGTAAGGTAAGAGCATGGAGTGGATCTGGTATGCTCTGCTTTTGTCAAGATTGAAAAGAACCAAAGTTTGTTGTCTTGGAAGGCTCTGGGTTCAGGCTACATGCCTCTGTGTTGTTGTTTTATTGGTCGATGACTTTATCAGCCCTGCAAAGCTCCAAAAAATTTACATTGTTTAGAAAAAAAGATTACGTCACTTTATGGCGTAATATTCACAATCAGTGTGAAAGTACTTGTGACAAACTGTAAAAGAAAATAGAAAGAAAATTAGCTTAGATCAGCTAAAATGAGACGTCTTCTTTTGTCCACCCTCATTTGAGGAGCAAAAAAAACCTAATTTAGATCCCTGTGACACTTTTATATTCCTACCATAAAACTGAGTTTGACATTTACTTTGAAAGGCAGGACATATTTGCCTTATTATTGCATATTAGTATTATGCAATTGTAATTTCTAAGAGACATGGTTGATTAAAAAAGAGTTTTTTTCCAAACAGGACACAGAGTTCCTGTAAATGTGCCAACACTGTGCTGCACTATAGTCAAGTGTTCCCTATGGGCTATTTTATAAATATAATGGTAAGTGATGTGCCTTGGATGATTTTCCCCATAGGACCAACTGAATGAATGACCAAAAAAAGAGTGCTCACTTAAAGGAACCAAATGATAAATAAATAAGAAAGGAAAATGTGGGCTGTGGCCATCAGGATGAGGATGGTACAGCCTGACGGAAGCCTAAGAAAGCAAATGGAAAGAGGAATGAAAGTAATAATAAACTAATCAATTAGCGAAGCAGAAATGCCAACAACAAACGATTGACCCTGCTCAAAATAAATAGGGATGAATTAATCATCTGATTTCTCATAATGGAATCCTAATCTTTCCACATTATTAGATTAGTTGGCTTTATTTTCCATTCATACCATACATTATTTATGTCAGCATATTTGGTCTATAAATATTCTAATCATGCAGAAGAAAATTGATCTTGGGACATTTTACATTTTCGTCAGGAGTAATGATTGGCAGGATTCCTCTAAAACACTTTCCATTCAAAAAGTCCAGTTTCCCTCAGGCCCCATTTTACACAGCAGCCCAACATGACACGTCGACTGATAAGCTCTCATTTCCCTGAGGCAATTTCCCTTAATTTGAGCAAATTGAAATTGGAAAATTGCGATTAGCAATTTCAGTTGAGACATACGTTTGTATTTTTTACCAAACATTTAAAATATTAAATAAGTACATATTTAAAAAAAAAATCTCATTTAAGAAAAATGCATTGACTTATTTTTAATTAGTTGATGAAGCTACACCCAAATAATTTTAATACCAGCAGACATAGCATGTACTGTTGGTGAGTTCAACTTCTACAGTGAGCTCTGCAGGTTTATGTTTTACTCCTAAAGTAGGAATTGTAACATACTTTATGGGGAAAGAAAGAAAAAAAACAGCCCCAGGACAAATTGGACAAGTAGGGCTAATCTGCTTTCATCATCTTTCTCATTAATTGTGAAATGACAGGAGTTTATTTTTTTTCAAATAACAACATGGTCTGGTGAATCTTGATAAATGAGGAACACACACTTATTTCACCTCTAATTACTCTCTGATTCTATATGAAATTTCCCAGTAAACCCCTCATTCATTACACATTAATTCTCCATGTGGAAGTCCCTAATCTGACACCTGCTTACCTGTTTTATTACATAGCTTGGAGGAAAATTTCTGGGTGTATATCTGGCCAAATGTTTTTTTTATCAAGTGTTTTGCTCTTCAACAGAAAATAAATTAGGCCATAATCTCCATGGCTTTATTATTTTTTGTGGCTACTTATATTTTTAGCTTTTAGCATCTTTTGTGACTTTCACGATTATGTATTTTATCATCAACAAATGGAGTAAAATAAAACGTTTTCAAGCAGCTGTTGGGACTGGTTTGGCATCTCATTTGTGTTTTCTACAATGCCTCACCTGCCATAATCCTCTACATACAGTTATCTGATGACAAACACCTCTACACATCATCAGCTATTTCCCCCCTGTGAATGGTTTATTAGGGCTGGGACGATTCATCGATGTAATCAACATCATCTATTACGTAAATCCATATAAATTTAAAAATAACATGGCTGCCTGCAGCAACAGCGCAAATATGAATTCTTAACAACAACACATTGAGAAAAAGTCTTGCACACAGTCTTCTAAAGTGTGGAAGTATTTTACTCTTAAAGCAACACTTTGTAACTTTTCCTGCTGCAGGTTGGAAGCGGAATTGTCCCATTATGTCTCATTGGAACTACAGATCCACTAGCATGGTCCTACCAGACTCTCTATATTTCATTTGTACAGAGAATCTGGCCACTCTCCATTGGCAAGTGATAACTTCCTTGAAGGCGGCTACTCTGTTGAAGTTTAAAACTATTGGATCTGCTCAGAGCCACTCTGGATCTGCCATGATCTGCCTTGTTTCTGATATGAAAACATGATGTGTGTGACATCTCACATTTACCAACAAAATGTACAGCAAAAGACGTCCTGCCAACATGTATATTTTAACGTCAAGGTACGCTGTAACGTTTTTTCACCATGAAGTTGCTGAAAGTTGCTGCTGTTTCAATCCTGTCAGCTCGCTGCAGCAAGAGGGGCTTCTGCGCTGTTCCCCCCCGCAGATGCAATGATAAGTTAAAGTCCAATAAATTAAACCCTATGAATGTGTGTCCCAGCCAAGGATGGGAAATTATGTCTTTATGCTGGATTATCAAGGTTGGCTTCCCCACTACAGCACGCAATGACGGCCACGAGTAGGCTACCATGACTAGGACAGGATAGGATCATAGAGACACAGCGATTCCCATTGTTCACCTTCATGAGGCAAAAAAAATGCGACTGGTAAAAAGTGACTGTGGCAAGTGGATTTTTAAATTTAAAAAAGTTAACTTCAGGCCCTTCTCATGACGTATGTTATGCACATGTGCAACAAGAGGGGGGACGGACAAGGCTCATATTTAACATTAGCATCACAAGTGCTCAGTAGCATTAGTAATGGCGCGAGCTGGAAAATCAAACTTTTCACAAACCCTGGCCAGGCAACAGATCTGCTACCTGATTTGGCAAACTTGCATAGTGCGGTTACAGCCGGTAGAGAGCTGCAAAGCAAATGCAGAAGTGCCGTTCACCCTGTTATGAGTTGATATACTAAAACGATTTTGGAAACATTATTTTTTTTTTTTTTATAAAGATCATTTTTTGGGGGGCTTTTTTCCCTTCATTCAGAGTGACAGTGTATAGACAGGAAAGGTGGGAGAGAGATAGGGAATGACACGCAGCAAAGGGCCGCAGGTCAGATTTGAACCCGGGCCACTGCAAAGGGCTCAGCCTATATGGGGCACACACTCTTACTGGTTGAGCTAGAGGTCGCCCAAGGAAACATTATTTTATGTAACAAAAAGTTCTCAAGTGTTGCTTTAATGCCAACAACCATGGTGTAGTCTGTATACTTTGTAAAATGATTCCTGAGTAAGGATAACAGCAAAAGTAAAATCTGTTCACCAATCGTTTGATTAATCGTTTTAAAAAAAAATGTTTGTGATCAGCCCTAGTTTATTGCTTGGCCAGCAACTCTGCTGCAACCATACATCCATAATAATCATGCAATAGATTTCCTGGAGGGTTTCCATGTCCAGTTTGAGAACCGCCAAAGCTTCTCTGTTGCTAATCTGGTTTATGCTCTCTTGCTTCAACACTATTGACAACACTTCCCTTCCAGGTCAGCCCATGCACCGAGCACCTGTTGCCACAGCCATAACACCGAATGGAAGGGAGTCCCTCACTGCAACAGAAATGTCTAAAATGACTGAAAGTGACAGCAGGTTTTTCAACAGTGTAACATGTTGGTCTCAAGATAGTCTCACTTTGCAAGACCTTCCTCCACAGCGCTATGAAGGAGGGTCTGGCTAGTCCAAAACAGCACTCCGGGATTGGAGAAAAACATGCCGTGGTTTATTGGCATTGTTCCTTGGAGGTTGCTGTGTGATGGACGGAGCCA
This sequence comes from Etheostoma spectabile, assembly GCF_008692095.1. Classification (NCBI taxonomy): domain Eukaryota; kingdom Metazoa; phylum Chordata; class Actinopteri; order Perciformes; family Percidae; genus Etheostoma; species Etheostoma spectabile. The sequence continues at coordinate 5,552,290 of NC_045748.1, read as the reverse complement.
TGGTGCCACTGCAAAATAGTCTCAGGAAGGAAATTGTTTTGGTGGAACGTGTATGTTCAAAAGTGGCTTTAGTTGTGCACCAAAAAACTCAGATTGGACAGATAGTCAGGCTAGCTGTCTGGTTTCACCCTGCAGAGATCTGAGCAGTACATTTTAGTCGACAGGAGTTTAAAATTCCAACACAAAGAAAGCATTAGGTAATGAGTAAAAAAAATGAAATCTGGTGGAAATTCCGTCAACAACAGAGCAATCCCGGAATTTGAGCATCGGGTATAAAAGATTAACTTGGTAGGAAATAACAAACTATATGTCAAGAAATGCACAATTTTGAGAAGGATACATTGCTCTTTGGCGAGCTGTTGACAACTTGCACGCATACACTGTATATCCTGTAAAAAGAGGCCTTTGCTTCATTTTTATAGATCAAAAGCTTGGGAACCACTGATGCCCAAAAGGGTCAGCAAGCTCTTAACAGAAACGTTTATCATGATCAACATAAAACAGGAAAATAACACCACATTAAGGAACCATTTAAGGATTTTTTATACTACAGAAGTGAAATAGATTTGCTATTATGAAAGTTTTTAATGATCTTTTAATCTCAACAGATTCTGGAATACATGCTTATTATGCTTTTAGACCTCACAGCAGTATTCAACCACAGTGTTCTTGTTTCTCGTCTCAAGCACAGTGTGGGGGTAAACGACACTTCACTAGAGTGGTTTAGATCATTCCTATCAGAGAGAGAGTTAGTTAGTTTTGGTGGCTCTACTTTACTCGCAGCACCAATGACATGTGGAGTTCCTCAGGGTTCTATTTCGGGGCCGATTCTCTTCTCCCTTTATTTGCCTCCCCTTGGTTCCATCTTAAAGAAGCATCACATCAGCTTCCATTTCTACGCAGAAGACACACAGATCTACTTGCCTATGAAAGGTAAGGGTGATAATTCCCTAAAAAGACTACTTGATTGTTTTTATGACATAAAAGCCTAGATGACTTTAAACCTTTTATATTTAAATGTAAGTAAAACTGAAGTCATTTAGACCCCGTAGTGCTCTTGACACCTTCCAACTGCACCTGGGTACCCAGAAACCCCATGGTGACTAACCTTGGGGTTAAAATGGATACTGAGTTTCAGCTAGAGAAGCAGATCAATTCCGTTGTAAGATCTAGTTTCTTTCAACTCAGGCTGCTTACCAAACTGAAGCCATTTTTATCTTTCATTGATTTTGAGAGAGTTATACATGCTTTTATTACAAGTCAGCCGGTTTATTGTAATGCTTTATATGTAGACATTAACCAGGCCTCCCTCTCCAGATTACAAATGGTTCAAAATGCTGCCACTCAACTCCTTCCCGGCACTCGCAACCGACACATCACATTACACCTGTTCTTGCCTCCCCCATTGCCTACCGGTTTGCTTTAGAAAACATTTTAAGATTCTGTTGTTTGTTTTTAAAGCTCTTTATGGTCAAGCCCCAGCGTATATTGCTGATTTACTGAAGCCGCACACTCCTCTAAAGTTGTTAAGGTCAGCTGACCAGCTGCTCCTTGTTGTCCCCAGAACACGGCTCAAAAATAAGGGAGATCGAACGTTCTCATTCGTGGCCCCAAGGCTTTGGAATGACTTGCCTCTGCATGTTAGATTGGCCCCCAGCCTTTGGATTTTTAAATCACGACTTAAACTCACTTTTATTCATTGGCCTTTAAACCAGCTTGAGACTTGCATTCTGCATTTTTATTTTTCTAGTCTGTTATTTGTTTTATATGTTTTATTTTATATTATAATCATGTTAATGTCCAGCACTTTGGTCAACCTGGTTGTTTTAAATGTGCTTTACAAATACAGTTGGATTGGATTATATAACTTTTGAAACAGAACAAAACAATTGAAACAGAAGAACTAACATCAGTAGTATAAATGGAAATGCACTGTGTTTATGAACAACTGAATTTTAAGGTTAAATATTGTATAAACCAGTACAATAATGTGCAGGTATTTATAACATCTCTAAAATCTTATCCTATGCACTCTGTTATTTTCTCATTCTCATCCCCATTTCCCTAGCTGAAGCTAATACTGAACTTGATAAAAATAGCGTTATTGTAGAATGATATCAAACGTTAACGTATCAAAGCACTTCTCCGGAGTCTAAATGTCAGCCCTGAATGAACATGAGTCAAAATTGCTTTCACAACAGACAAAGTCAGACTATCAGCAACTTCCATGTGCAAATGTCAGCTTCTAACTTTGCAGAACTTAAGGACAGTCAACTACAACCTTTTACCACATCCTTCATTTGTTTATACATCTCACTGTCGCTTGGGGAGTCTGCGGCCCCTTGAGCCTTCTGTCATTGTGTGGAATATCATGCCTTAGGGGACAATTCAGCTATTTTAGACCTTATCTCTATCTATCTAAAGAACTACTGCTACTTCAGCTTTGTTAGCTGGGGGCGCAATGCCGTTAACAAACTTCCCTTATTGCAGGGCAATTTTGGGAGGTTTTTCTCGGCCTCAGAAGGAGTGGCAGCCGCCAACGAGGAGCTGGGCCAGCAGAGAGAGACCACCGGGGGAATACATTGTGTGGAGTAGGCAATACATGAATTATAAGGAAAAAATAAATGATTTGACATCCAGATTTAACGCTCTGATGTCTAAGGGCATTTTCTCATTAAAAAAAACTATGGCTATATTTGCGACAACAAAAACAATGGTTTCCAGCTTATTGGTAAGCACAAGAATACACTTTTAAAAACTATAAATCTCTTTGCACCCACAGGTCAGCTTAATTTAAAATCTGTGATCCAATTGAAGAAAAAGACACAGGTGACAGGTCAGTGTATCTGACAGCTAAACTTCGCTGCCTGCATGATCAGATTCAAGATCGTTTTAGACTGCACAACAATAGGTAACAGATGATGATCACGACCTTGATTGACTTTATTGCCAATCATCTGTACATCCGAGAGAGACATAGAAATTGGAAAACAAACAATGAATCAACACTTGTTAATCCCAAATGGAGCAGTCCAAAAAATCTCACGGTTTAACAAAAACTGAATTACAAAAGAAGGAGTAACATTTCTGAGAGAATACTGCCTTTTTCCCATCTTTCCAGGTTGCATACAAACAGCTGGTTAAAGTATCATATATTGCTATCTAATGCTAATTTTCCTGAGCCAGGTATATGGCTGACGTTTCCAAATCTCAGGTGTGTGAAATAGCTTGGATTAGACCCACTATCCAACACAGGTAAATCCCCTGCCTTCACAGGGTTAACATCAGGGCTCTTGTAATCCTGCTTAAAAGTCCTGCAACACATGTTCTTTGTTCTGTGATATGTAAAACACTGGCAGTCTAATCAACACTTAATACATCTGAAAATGAACCAAAGAAATGTAAACACAACCAGAAATCTCCTTCAGGCTCTACATACTCATCATGTTTCAATAATTCCTCCTCCCCTGGGCTGATCATCCTGCTGATTCAGGTGTTTTGAGGAGAATCTCAGACGGAAAGGTCACACTCTTATGTTAATGGAATCGTGTGTGATCACACACTCTCCATCGCTCGTATCTTATTGTAGCATATAAAGTAGAGTGGCCCAGCTGCAGATTGGGGCTAAATACAATTCATTACACCTTATCATTTTACCACACTGCTGCAGTTATTGGGTGTATGCAGTGTGCGCTCAGATAGGCTGTGAATGCACGCGGCTCTCGCAGATGTTTTTAAATGTGTTTCTGTAGCGGATTTCAGTCTGACATTGCAGCTGGGCTGTGACAAAACATCTGCATTAAGTGAGAGAAGTACATTCTACCACAACGAAAGGAGTATAGAGGAGACAAAGTAGAAACAGGGAGCTGAATCACATACGTAAACAGCATCATGGAAGAGGGGAAGGATGAGGATTGTTGTTTGGCTGAATGCGGCAGGCAGCTGTTTTTATTTTTATTTTTAGTAAAATGGCTATTAGAAACTCCTGTATGCTTCAGAGACCCCTTCCCACAGCACACAGGCAAATTTAGCAAGTAGCTTGCATAAGTATTTTCCTCAGGAGTTTGTGGTAGTCCAACAAGAGCCAAAAAGACAGATTATTTAACTTACATGTGCCAGGTTGCCCATAGACATAACTCCAATTGAATGCTAATGTCTCTATGTGTGTGCTGAATGTGAACTTAGGCAACTGTTTGCTTACAAGTTTGCAATACCAGCCTATTTCTGCTGACTCCATGTGGCCAGGTTTAAACTACCGATAGATCTTTTAACCACACAAAAATTAACGAAACTAAAAGATGCCCAGAAGTCAGAAAAAGTGCATCCGCATTTTTAAACACACACAGCATGGTTTGCAAAACTGTGAAGCATCATGAACATCATAAAATCGTTACATGGTCACATTATTGACATCATTGCACTTAATTTTATGAAAATGTGTGGGTGCAATCAGGACTTTAGTCGTCCACGTGTTTCCCTACCTTGACAAGTAGTCCCCCGAGCTGCCGTTGCTCTGTTGTACATCCATACAGTTAGTAGTCCCAGGTATGAGTGCCAGGGCAGGATTCACTTGGGCTGCACTACCCACCGCCCGTGCGACCAGCTCCACTGAGTCATGGACGTAGTGATCCAGAGAAGGGGAACCCATGACTCCGTGTGCAAGTAGCCCCAGGGGCAACCCCTCTGTTCTCAGCTCCACCACATTCTGGCTGTCCCCCAAAACCCAGTGAAACTCTGGGAGCGCCATCCGAGTGCCCAGCGTCCACAGACGCCGCACATCGCGGATCTCACACCCAAAGGTCACCACGGCCCTTGTGGATGAAGGTTCCCTCAGGGCATCCAGCTGCCGCATGAGAGCTTGCTGCTGGTCCAATTTAACCGAGGAGGTGGACGAAGTAGCGGAGGGAGAGAAGTAAGGCAAAGACGACGATGAGGATGACGACGCCTGCGCACCTGTTGCGACACCTGAGGCCACTCCTAAGTGTGATGATGATGATGATGAAGAAGGCGGTGACGAGGTTGAGGCGGTAGTTGTCAGGTTGACAAGGGTGCCCAGGTGGAAACGGGTGTTGTTCTTAATGAGGAGCAGGAAGTCGCCAATGTCCCACTCCTGACAGAGCAGAATACTGAAGTCCCACCAGCCATTCATCATCAGCAAGGTAGAGAGGAGACGGGATGGCGGGGCCTCCACGGTCCGCATTGCTAGTTGGAAATGGAGAGGATTCTGTGGGGAGATTGGAAAAAAAGGAATGGGTGAATGAGCAAGTGATTTTGACAAAAGGAGGTAATTAGTGTAAAAGAGATGGAAGGGATATGAGGGTAAGAGCATATGGAATGGGATAGAGATGGGGGACAGTTAAACAAATAAACAGGAGAAAAAAAAGAGAATGGAAATGTAAGAGCAATGGGAGTGATAAACATGTAATGATGGGGAGGACAAAGTATTGGCAAGGGTCAGTTGGATTTCATAGAGGCCAGAGAGATAGGAGAAAAACATAACATTAGAGGATGGTTCTTAGAATAAAGGTTAGAGCGAGCAAGGCAAAACAGGGACAATTGAAGGATGGTGGAGGTGAAGGTTACGTGCAACATTCAGAAGGAAAAGTGTGACAATAGGAAGATGGGGCACCAGGAGGAGAAATAGATGTAGTAGAGCGGAGAAGAAAAGAAAAGAGGAAAAAAAAGACAGAAAGGTTATAAATCCAAAAGCAGAATTACTTTCTATCTTAGAATTCAATTTGTTCCTCGAGAACAAACACAGTCTGGTGGATAGAATGCATTTCAGCCTCCACTTACCTTCTCCTATGAATATCATTTTTCACATAATAAAAAAGTACACTACATCTATCTTTATGTTTTCTCTATTTGTATTTTAAGCAACACCAAAAACCTGAAGAACCTCAACTGGGTCTTTCACATACTGTGCTTGGTGAATTCCACCTTTTTGGAATTCACTTTTGAATTCACCATTGATTTGCAATTCATAAGCTCATCAGATGATTGATCAGGCTTGGACAGATCAATGGGTATGAACATGGCAACAGTGTGTGATTCCCACCTGGACCAGGAATGATAAGTTATGTGGTCTAAAAGTGGTGTCGGGTGCTGTGATGAAAACCATCCACCAAATGGCTACATGTTCAAGGAAGATACTTGACTGTAAAGCTTTATTATGCTTTGTTTTATATACAAAATGCCATTTGGCAATGGCTTTGCCAAAGATATAAATGGGATGGAGATTGGTCTGTTTTTCTGGTCTAAGTGTATGATGTTGGAATTCAGGAACTCAACTATAGTTTGTATTATGTAAAAGGTTTAGTACTTGCTTGCCTTTTAGTTTGACAGATTAAATTGGCCTTCATCGCCTTTAGAAGAGAACAACAATGTATCCTGTTAAAAGGCCATGCAATTACATGCATTAGCAAATTAGCTCCAGTTCGTTACTCTATGTATTACAATTGACCATTTTACAAAATAAATGGTACTTTTTTAGATTACTTTCCGACCTTCCATGCTACATCTGGTTTCATTTCATTTCAGTATGTTAAATCATTTTTTGGAGTGTCTAAATTTGCTTGACGTATCTAATCCTTAGTAAAAAGCCCATTAACCTTTATTTATTTATTTATTAATGTGGGTCACGGTTAATGCTATCTTAATGTGAGGTAAAAAGCAGGGATTCATTTCAGAAGTATCCTTAGTTGCTGCATTGATAACTATGTTATCAAGGGACCAACCCAGGAGACAAATTATAAGCAAAGGTTGATGTGATTATGTGCAGAACCCCATGGCAATAATGTAACCTACCACTATTACAAAGTGTTATTCTTAAAGCGCCCATATTATGCTCATTTTCAGGTTCATAATTGTATTTTGAGGTTGTACCAGAATAGTTTTACATCGTTTCATTTTCAAAACAGACCATATTTTTTGTTGTACTGCTGCTGCAGATCCTGTTTTCACCCTGTGTATAGGTCTCTGTTTTAGCTACAGAGTGAGGCATCTCACTTCTGTCTTTGTTGGGAGTCGCACATGCGCAGTAGTTAGGTAATGATCACATCAGCTAGATAACTCTTTCTCCAACTTTGGTCAGTACAACGCAGGATTAGCTGGGAGACTTCTTCTAAACAAGGGTGCAGTTGTGGAATACCTGCAGAACAGGGACATGGAAGTAGTTCTTTTGTAGATTAGTGTGTGTTGTAGCAGAGTTTTGTAATTCATTGAGAACAAGCTAGCATGTGCTACGGTTAGACAACTCGTCTCGGCTAGTGACGTAGGAAGCCGTGAAGATTTTTAACCCGGAGACTAATGGAAACCTGTATCTCACTCAAAACACAGCATGGTTAGTTTTTTAGTTAGTTAGTTTGTATGCGTGTGGAAGCACCAGAGACAAAAAAAACAAACACCCGGAATCCCAGAAAAAGTGATTTTTTTCATAATACTTTTTATATTAACCATGGAGGAAATGAAGAACCCAGTGAACCTTATACTGACTCTGTCCAATGTTTTAGTCATCTTGATGCACGCTGCTCTTTTATGGGTCAACCTAGATGCTGGAATGTCAGCGAACTTGTCTCAACCTAGCGTGAGCAGCGGTGGTGGGCGGGGCCAAGGCAGAGCCACAATTTCTCTAAGAGGGAGAAAGAGTAGATGTGCTCCCAGCGTCTTTTCAGACTTTACTTTTACGTGGGAAAAACATGTTAAACTAAACATCAACAATAACATAATAAGTCCATTTTTTTCTCACACTTTACTTGAAGGTATCTACATGAGTGACATGACACTGTCATAAACGTGTCATAAACATTATAAACAAGTCATACATGTTTATGAGATAATGCTTCTTTTAGTAAGTTTCATTCAGTTTTGTCATGACAAGTTATGGTTATGGTTAGTGTTCATGTGTCATGACAATGTTCTTGATAGTTTCATGTCACTCATGTAAATACCTTCAAGTGTTCAAGGTAAGTGTTTTTTTAGTTTTTTACATATGTCTGGTGACTAAACCAAGTCAAGTACTCTTTTAACTGAAATGGATGACTGCACGGTTGGACATTAATCTTAAAAAAAAATTGCTTTCTATGTGAAATGGTTGGCAGTAATGTAAAATATGGATGATTTGTAGGTTATTGGACTCCATTGACTCCCTCAGTGCCTTTATGATCAGACCAGTGCAAACCCACTTTACTCTACACATACTGTGCACTGCTCCTACAGCATTATAGTCAGCCAGAAGATCAGAGCTGATACATTTCAAAGTTGACACAGTCATCCCTGTAATATTGAGCTGCCAGATCTGCTTCAGTGCACTCTGGCATACTGGACCCAACAAACCAGCCACCCGGGCAATCAGTCTGTCATGCACTTGCTTGCACTTGCGCACAGACTCAAACTTAAAAGGCCTCTCAGCGACTCTGTTTAATTGACTTTATAACTTTTCCACAAGCTTTGCAGTAAAAGTCCATTAGATTAATCTATTGGTTAATTTCACTTATCCCATTATTCACTCTACCCAATTGGCATGCAAATAAGATAATCATTATTCGTCTGCTTATTGCATACACACGGATGGCTTGTTGCTTCAAAAAAAGCAGCAACAAAAGCAATACTACGTGTTTTATTTCAGTTTTGGAGGCCTTGTTTCAGGAAAATAAATGGTAATGCAGTCCACAGGGCATCATAATTTCACCTCCTCTCATCCCCCAGGAGGATTGGAGGATTGGAGCACTTGTGCACTCTGATCACTATAAATCTGTAACCTTGTCTTTGTTCCTCATGTAAATAAACAAGAGGAAATTTGCTAGGAAGCGCGGCTGCCTGCTCTCTTATGTAAGTACAGAGATCTGGTGCTTTCGACGCACTGGGAAATCCCAGCTTTGCTGTCCCTGTGCACTCTTTCATCACTCTTCTCTCTTCAGAAATCAGTTTTTTCTGTGACTTCCCTAGCCAAAAATACCTTTGCTCTGAGTTTTTGTGTGACAAAAACTTGCAAGCCTTGTTGTATGGTAAACCTTTATGGACTGGCAGACCCATGAGCCAGTAGACAAAAGTAATGAACTAGTAATACATTGGTGTTGATCTTTCTTTGATTAGATGATACATTGTGGGGAAAGTGTGAAAACGGATTAAATTGGGTTTTTGGTACTTTTCTGTTATCAAGATTGTAGAAGATTTATTTAATAAACATACAACAGCAACAACCTTCTCTACACATCCAAAACACACAGACATGCACACTCGCTCTCAGCAAAGCCCTATCATTCAACTGCTAATTACTCCAACATCCTAATCAGCATAATCTACACATTTACCAGCATCTGACTGAAAAGAAAATCCCAGGCTTACTTTGTGTAATTGTGCACACAAGTGTTTTCTTTTATTTTCTGAGTAAAGAAATGTATTCCATAAATAGTATCCTTCCATAACAAAGCCCCTTGGATTAAATTCACTTTCGGGTATATGAGAAGTGAGTGATAGGTCCCATATTTACACAATTATTAAATTTATCATTAAATAGGACTTCACTTAGTGATAAGTCATTATTGAAAACACTGCGAAGACAGATGGAAGCTGCATACCAATTCCTTGATGATTGATTGTATGATTGTTGGTAAGTTTAATGTACGGTTGTTGTCCGTTTCCATCAGTGCAGCTGTTCAGAGAATCGATCCGGACTATTTTGGGTAGGCAGTGATTTAGAGCTCACAAATTGAAAGGGTGATTATGATAGTTCAGAACAGAAAAATACTCTGCACATCCATAAAATGAGACAGGTGTGTCAGAGCGCTACGAGTAAGTCAAAAGTTGCATGGAAACTGCACACTGTCTACCTTCCTATGGTTAATTTAATAGCTGACAACATTTCGGTGTTACACCTGTTTTGTCTGAGGAAGGTCTAGTACCAAAACGTTGCCAGCTATTCAATTATCCGTTGCACGTTATACAGTGTGCAGGAGTTTCTTTGCAACTTTTGGTTAAGATGGTTGACACTGACAAATTCTGATAAGTGGCATTCAATATAACCCAATTGTGAGACTGTGTTGGTAACTGTGATGAAGTAGTTCCAAAGCCATGTTCCATGACATGTTTACACTGTGTCGACTCGTTTCTGTGCACATTGTGCAACAATTGGCTTCCTTCTGCCCTACATAAAACATGTTCAGACTGTTCCACTAATGAAGTTGTATACACAAAGTCCCGTCCAGTACAGCACCACTAACTACAGCTCTACAAACTGCCATACATATAATCAACAACTGTTTGATATTGTCAGCAAAAGCTGAACAAGACTTTGGCTGAACAAGTTTAGCAAAATTACAATTAGATTGTACAGCTGTTTCTAATGAACCGGCAACATGGTGTAAACATCTGTAATTTACATTGCACATATCGCACATACAGTTCTGTACATATGCCCTTTGACATATGGGAATATCCGCAACATATTTTAATTTTAATGTAGTAGCAACCGATATTTGCATTGATGCTTTACCTGTCTGTCAAGCTGCTTTATCTTAATTTAACACAAGTTCTAGTGTTGTGGGCCAGCACAAGATACATTTCCACTTTAACACTATATCCTCTTATCAGTGACAACTGTTCTTTTATCTCAGGAAGTTTCATTTCCCTGGGACTTTCCCAGTCCTTGGTCTTTTATATGCTAAATTCTCAACCCTTTGCTTCTTCCAAAGCCTCTCACCACCTATTCCCAATCCACCCAGTCCCTTTACTCTGAGGTCACTTTATATTTTGGTCCAGCTCAATTTTCTCATGCAGTCTCATCATTGCGACACTTACATAACATGCTGTAATGAGGACAGGATCCAATATCAAAGGTTGCTCACCGGTTGAGCATATTGTACACGTTTTAACAGTGAACTTTGGTTAACCTAAACTATAAGCTTTGTCAGTAAAGAAATAATTCAAAGGTCAGACATGGTCACCAAATAAACCCTAAAGACATCCTCTCCAAACATTCCAAAAGTTTCACAATTTGAAAATTCTGTTTCAAGCAAATAGCTCTCATCTTTCAGTCGGGATTTGCTAGCCTAACTAGACTGAGTCAGAGGGGAGTTAAGCTATCTCTCAAAAGTCACACACAAGTTCAGCACAATCCGGTTGTTTGACTGTCTATTGCCAAGTGCATCTTTTTGCCTGTTAATCCATCCAACCATCCATCTACCCATCCATCAATTACTATAATCAATCTTTGTTGGTTTGTCTGCTCTATCTAATATTTCATTTTTAAGAACGAGAGTGGACTTCAAACACCTGCTTAGGTCATCATCATACAAAAATGCTTCCTTGTGCACAGGGCAGGAAGAGATTACCCTAAACACACACACACACACACACACACACACAAACACACACACACACACACATAGCTATAGCTTAGTCGGTGGCAAGTGTCCCAGAACCCTTCAGTCTAACTAATGATACTGATGTGTGTGTGTGTGTGTGTGTGTGTGTGTGTGTGTGTGTGTGTAAAACAATGATACTCTTTGCCCCTATCAGGCAGGTTGTGCATGGAAAGTCAAAAACACACACCCTAACTGCTAGTCAGTACTCATTGATATGCAATAATTGCCCTTTTAGTGGCACCTATTTGAAGAGATTTTCAGTTTAATTACATTATGTGTGTGTTTGTATGTGTGTGTGTCTAGTTGTACTGTAATTGTGAGAGAGATTTCGACCTGTACAGAAATACACACACACACACACACACACACACACACACACACAAAACTCTCAGCAGGTGTCTTCACCAGAAACTGGTTGTTAATGAACCATCCCGGGGATTCATTTAAAGTGTTTACACTTTTAACAAATGGTTTCTCTCTTTCATTCCAGCTGCAAACTCTACAGATAATCTTCAATTAGAGTATTGGACAAAAGAGTCACTTCTAAGTTCAAGAAATCCACTAAGCTCACTTTATGCCTTCTACCAACAGTCAAAATGATTTTCATCAAACATAAAGATGATTATCCCCTAACCTAAACCAAGTAGCTATGGTTGACTAAGCTTAACCATAAAGCAATGAGGGAGTCGGATCAGAAAATGTTATATCATTTGGAACAGCTATCGAAGGCACTGACAACAACCTATTTTTTTGTTTGGGTGCTGTATATGTAGATTTTGTTACTTACAAATACCTCAAATCTCCAAATTTTCACAGCTCATATAGCCAACCCAAGTCCTTAAAGAGTTAATTTAAAAAGAAAATGCCATGTCACCACGTGTCAAAAAGTGATGCTTACCTTCACATGTATTGTTGATTGCGTTTGATTAATGCCACTAAACACAGTAGTAAAATACATTTCCATTGGTTTAAAAAATTACAATGCCTTTTCCTGTTATGTTTCCCTGCAAAGCGGGCATACTGTTTAGTAAAAAGAACTGTACATTAACTGTAGTCTAGCCAAAGCTACCGTGAAGTATTTTAGACTACAGGATGCTACAGGTAGGAGAGAACACATTTTTGATGTTTTTGTAAATGCAATGAAATGCACTATTCACTGTGTGTTAACTGGAATAGGCCAAATGCCCAAAGTGTTATCCAACTTGCTCTCGCTATGGATGTCTTTGCAAATGTGTTGTTGTTTTTTTGTACAGACATACAGTAAAAGTCTGACAGATTTTCCCTTAGATTGATGGAGCAAGCATGAGACATTGAAAGTCTTCTGATTCAGGTCTCAACATAAAGGTATGATTATGAAATGTGATTCTGATAACTACGGATGGAGAAACCATTTCCCTTCTCTAAGAAAATTAGTCAGATAAACAATGTAGATGGCAAAACAACTTAAGGTTAGAGTTACAATTCCAAGTTATTTTCCAACACTATACTGTCTCCACGTTGATGAACCTTAGTTTGTGGAATGCTGAACACCAACAAAGTGTGCATCTATACCTCAGGGCACGTGCTACAGGGTGTACTGTATATAGCCTTCAATCTACATTTTTACAAGAAACCTTGTGTATAAAAGAAGACAGAATGCACTCTCATTCTTTTCTTTACAGAGACCCCGTGCTTCTTGTAGATTTCAGCACCATGGACAGAGCCTACATGTGCTCTCACCTTGCTCCTTAATATGGTCTCCGTTTGAAGCAACTGCAGCTTTTCTTAGACTCCCTGAGTTGATGCTTTTTGTGAAAATTAAGAACATCATCTCGTGTCACAAATCGTGTCTCTATTTTAGCCATTTAACCAGGACTGTTGAAATCAATACTGAACAACAAAGGAAAAAAATGTTCTGTCCGGTCTGAGTAAATGTCTAATAGGAGGAGGGGGAGAGGAAAAAGACCTTCAGCAAGCAGATGAAGTGTTTCTCCATTCTGCCCCTTTCTAATAGGTGAGCCACTGATGGTATTTAGGTTGTATTCATGCGCATCAAGACCTTTTACTCAATTCTTAAAATTGAGATACCTATATATGCATGTGTAACTTAAAGCGTTTTGTATTCATACTGCTGGATTAGCCTGACTTGTCCCAGCCAGCCTGTGCTTTTCTTTATTTAACTACATGCTACACAGGTACAGTCACGTCCTTCTGCATCTGTATGCCGGAGTGCAGTAATCAACAGTTAACAGCAGTTGAGATGTTTTTTAGTAATAACTTTTTACCTCACTGTGGCGCGTAAACTCCCTCTGCACAACGCTGACTACTGGCATCCGAAGCGCAAGCGAGACAAATTCCAAGTTGATGAACTCGTCCCGGTTCCGTGGAAAGGAGATCATGGCGGAAACCCCCTGCACGACCACGGTGTGACACACGCTCTCCACGAAGGACAGTGGGTCTTCGCTCTCGGGGCTCCCCGCAGAGGAGGAGGAGAACGCGGGCAGCTCACCGAGTCCTGACCCAACGGCCATGACAAGCTCCAGGGATAAATTGTATGGCAACAATCCGGCCCCGTTGACAGCCTCGACCGCGAGTAGGACCGAGTCTCGGGGTGCAAACACGCGCTCCTCTCTCGATGTGTTCTCCTCTCGCTGTCGTGCCTGGCTCTTACTCCTGCTGGATCCTCGTTGGCTATTAACGGCGCCTCTAGACCTGAGGCTTCCATATCCAGGCGCACCGGCACTTGTTTTAACCTGCTTTTCCAACTCCATCCGCCGCTCTCCGCTCCCTATCCAACCTCGATCGGTGTCCCAATCCTCAGCACCTCGGTCGGCAGGGGCGGGAAGCAAGCGAGGCTGAACGTGCAGAGCCCCGATTCGTACCGTGTGGCCGATGCGTTTCAGCACCTGGCACGGCTGCGGGTGAGAATGAACGCACGGCGTGAGGAAGACTAGAGCGCACAACAGTGAACATAATGGTCGCGAGACCCCGGTGCCTGCTCGAGCTGTCGGGCCATTCATCCTCATCATCATCATCATCATCATCATCATCACCACCGTCTCCATCATCCGCGCTCCACAGCTGCACCGGATGCCCCGTCCAACCACAGTGCGGCGGAACACCGGGGCCGCTCCGTTGGTCCCCCTCCTGGCCCCCTGCGTGTGGCCCTGGTGCGCCGGTCAGACCAGCTGCAGCCCCGACTCCAGCTCCGGCTCCAGCTCGCGGCAAAGTTGCGCGTTTCTCCACGGACACGGACAACAGGCTGCTGAGGCGCGAGATTAGGTACGAGCCGCGCACAAGCAAAAAATGATCCCTAAAAGTGCTGTTTTTCATCTCAAAAGATTTTCATCATTCAGCCTTTTGGTTATTGAACAGGTCATGGAATCAAACGGCAATTTGTTTAATATATTCCAGAAGCAGAACAAAAATGAGTGTGTAGGCAAGCCCAGGGGAGGAACTGTCGAGAAAAAAAAAGAAGCTTAACGCTCATCAAACATATTCCAAAACAATAAAATCCACCACTGGAAACATCAGATGGCTTCCAATGAAAATCGATCCCATTTTTATCCAGAGTGCAGGATACAACTCTTCGTCCCGGTACTCGAGATGAAAAAAAAAAGAAATTAAACAACGAGCATGAGCGTTCCAGAGCGCGCGCTGTGCTTGGCTTTAGTCTACCACTGTCCCCACACTTGTCGAGACCTCCTGCACGAGAGCACGGTCTTCTGCGCCTGCACGTTCCAATGAGATTAAACAACTCCTCACTCTACCCCCCCATCCCCCCATCCCCTTCAGCAGCGCCGGTGTGTGTGTGTGTGTGTGTGTGTTGGGGGGGGGGTTATGAATGAATAAGTTACATAAGGCAATAAATACACACATGGGGGTAGATAGATAGATAGATAGATAGATAGATAGATCAGTTGGAGGGGGAGCCTGCAGATACGATGCATCAGATCCAATTGTTTTAACCGGAGCTGTGTGTAGCTGACAGGATTTACTGGGTTCATCTAAACAGCAACACTGCAATAAATACCTGAATTTGTGAAGCTGTCCTAGAGATGCTGATTCAGATTCATAGTAATTGTTGCATACATAGTGGATTTACTGTTTGCGAATGTATAATATGTCTGCAGCTTTACTGTTCAGTTCAGGACAAGGTTTTTGAAACCAGGGTCAATGTCACATGTTGTGTGTGTGTGTGTGTGTGTTTTTCTTTAACACAACTCCCAGATTTTCTTACAGCAGAACATCTCATCCTGCAAATGCCAAAATGTCCTCTCAGCTCTGCATGCATATGTCACAGTATAGTTTCAAAAGAGTCAGTGCTCAGCTGGGAGGAAATCGCATGATTTAGGTAGGGACAGTAACAGTTTTTTTAAAACAGCTGAAGCTCATCTTTTATGCATAATCCAAACAATTAATATTTACATTGTGCAACACATTGATTAGATCTTATGTTGGTGGATTTCTTTGTAGATATGGCCTGCATATCTGTGTGTGTGTGTGTGTGTGTGTGTGTGCATGCATGCATGTGTGTGCAGGTTCTCAGCTAATTAAAATATACAAACAAACAGACAGTCACCCTTAATAGCATTGTTTCATTTAATCCCATCTAAGTACACTCAGTTAGCTCATTAACAGCTGCTGAAGGAGGGGATGTTGAACTGATGTGCCTCATGTTGCTGCGGTAACCCACAGGTCAAAGGTCAACATTGACCCAATCAGCAGCCTCAGTTTAAATAGCGTCCCAGAATAATGATAGGTTAATGTTACGATCTAGATTAATGATTGGCTAATGTCTGTCTTGAAATGTGAGGCACGCTTACCGGGGTATTGGAAGATCAATGATCCTGATCGATCGGATACAGCATGACCTCAAAAAGGTGGACTAGAAGGAATAGGGAGAGACAGAGATGATAGATTTTGACAGGAGAGGAGGACAAGGAGGAGGAAGTGATGACCAGAGGGGACTGGGGGAGAAGGGGGATAAAGAGAGGCAGAGGTGATGGAGCGGGAAGAGGAGCATAGGTGGTAAAGATGGAAATGGGGGAGG
>NC_045748.1:5535498-5535885 GCF_008692095.1 Etheostoma spectabile | reverse complement strand
GGGGGGGGGATTGATGAGAGAAGAAAAGATTGAGGAGAGGAGAGAAAGGAGGAGCAGATGTGGATGTGAGGCGAAGAGGAGTGTACGCTGTTATGGGAGAAGAGGAAAGAGAAGAGCAAGGCTGAGGAATGTGAGACGATACAGGAGGCTGCTTCAGCTGCTACCTCTTCAAAGAATCAACGTATTACACATACAAGAGAAAGATATTTTATTAAAGAAGAAAAAAAAACAACATAGGGAGGACAAAAAAGAGAGAAAATGGCTTTGAGTGAAGGATTCAAGGTGAGATTTAAGAGGGAATCTTTGAAAGAGCCACCATAGTTGTTCCAAAAACGCACTGTTGCTCGCTCTGCAGGAAACTACTAGAACTGTTGGGTCCTTGTAAAT
>NC_045748.1:5531345-5535488 GCF_008692095.1 Etheostoma spectabile | reverse complement strand
GTGGTCTAGACCTACTCTATCTGTAAAGTGTCTCGAGATAACCCTTGTTATGAATTGATACTGTAAATAAAATTGAATTGAAAATTGAGCCAAAAACGCAACTCCTTTTTTGTTTTGGCTATTATATTTTGCTCTGCAGGAAGGGGATATCAGGCAGCCGTCCATCATGCTGCAAAGGACTGTCTAAAAGGCGTCAGAGTCAGGGGGGTTATTCTAAGATTACCTCCGCCATTGGATTTGAACTCAGTGGAGGAAGTTCCCACTTCATGTTTTTCCACCATCCTATCTGAGCTAGTTTCCCCACAGGCCTCTCATGGGACATTTTAGGGCCTAAATGAACATTTATAAAAGAACTGAAGACGAGGGATTTTTAAGTTTGTTTTTTGCTGAAGGGAAAGTAGCCTGAATTTTTGAGAGAGCCGTTTCATTTCAGCCTTCCCTAGTGAGATGCACTGTGCTAAAAGGAAATCAAATAATTACGTCATGATGTACATCCCTCATTACAATCTAGTATCTATTAGCAATCTCAATAATACAACCCATATGTCAGATTGCTTTTAAAACCCAATTCATGCGGATGCTATTAGTTAATAGTAACTGAGTGTTATTCCTGGCAAGGAACATGTAATTCTTTCAACACATCATCATCGTACATCATCACTGTATTCTTCATTTAAACAGTCAGAGAGGAGCAGAATATTTATCTAAGTTGAAAGTAAAAAGAGTTTGCCTATAATTCCAATTTAGCATCACACGTTGCCAAACTGTTTGACTGATCAGTGATTCAAAAGTGAAATTAAAGATGTCAACGCATGTTTGCAGTTTGATGATATGTCCAGCTCTCAGTTCAGATCTGAACACACACTTAATCGATCGTTCTTCCACACTTAGCTCAACTGCAGTAAAGACACGTTGAGACTTGTGTACACTTATTACTTCTTGTCAAACTAAACCAGATTTGCGTCAAACAGGAGCTTGCTTGTGGTGCGAGGGCCTCGCCCACAGCTGCCTCCCTTTCACCTTCAGAATCAGTGAGCAGTGGAGACCAGACATTTTCCAACAGTAATAAACTTGTGTTTTAATATGTGTGTTGTGATCTCTGGCTAAGCTGTCGGATGGAAACAACACATTTTCCTTCAGTCCCATGGGAATATACAGAAAAAAACATTAACTTTGTGAGTTAAATCTTTTTTGTATTTTTACATAAAAGTCTGTGAAACCAAAACTTGAAAACATGCAGTATATTTAAATGTTTCCCCAGTGCTGCCTTTGTCTTTATTAGGCCAGTTTTTGTTTTCCTTTCTTGGCTGCCAGACTGTCTGCAGCCAGACTGTCTGCCTTCCACTTTTGATTTCCTTATCTAACTTCTTGTTTGCCTGTCTTTGCTCTGCAGCCTTCTTCTTGTCTTCCAACGGGCTCATCTGATTTCACATGCCATGTCCTCTCGCCTGGTTGGAACACATATGAGTCTACACTCTCTGTTGTCCCTGTGTCCGTGTGACCCCTTGTCGGATAGCATATTCATCGACATCCTTTGGTTGTCTGATTTGGTTGTCTGATTTTCTGACCATTTCCCTCACCTGTCTCTCTTCTTTCCCTGTCAGCATCATTGCGTAACTGTCTGCTTCTCTGTTGCTCTGCCTCCCTGCGCGCCTGTCTCTCAGTTAGTCTGCCTGTCGTGTAGTGATGCTGCAGACTTCTCTGACCCTTACACCTGCCAACCAAATTCCTCCATGGTTCAGTTCCCATTCCAGCAGTGGGGCTTATGGACAGATGAAACATGAAAGCTCATACACAAAGAAATCAAGGTTAGAGCACCTATTAGATACACACCTGATCACATGGGCCTAAATACACCAACACGCAGCACAGACACAACGCCTGCCACGCATACAGGTTGCACTGATTTACTTGAACAAATAGAGGCTGCTGTGTTGTGAGAGGCTGAAACCGGCATCTACAGAAGGGAAACGCTGGTAACACTTTATAATTAATGGCACATGAATTTTCATGAAAAATAATGCATTCATTCATGTAGTACTTAATTTACTATGAGTCATGTACAAGGATTGGTATTATCTCATTCATGACTTAATGCAGGAACAATACGTTTATTAATGCATCAATCAAGATACTTCTATCATCTTGATTTCTGATTTATTATGATGTCCATTTATTTTTCATAGGTTTATCTGTAGTTAAAGTGACAGGCAAAAGAAACTCAAATAGTAATTGATTAATAAACGCTACTTCTTCATTACTTCAGCATTGTTTGTGGCCCTTCAAATAAAGTGATGTCCTGCTCCATCTTTTACATTGATAAATGAGATATGATTATTAGTGGCTTGTGCTCCAATCTTTTTGACCCCTCAAATACAATAAAAATGTTAAGACATTTCTGGTGTTCAGACACTTAGAAGTTAGTAAAAAGTAAAATTCATAAATATCCTACTTGGGTGTGCATTGTTTTCGGGAGTTGCTGATTGAGTGCCTTATGTTGTAACCTTATGTTGTTGTGAATAAAGCAACTATGAATATGCATTTGCAGTATACTTTGTAGTGACCCCAGTATCATTTTGAACACCCACCCCTTTAATTCTTAATATATTTATTTTATGCCACCATTAATCATATCTATGTATCAATGTTAAAGATGGACCAGGTCAGCCCTTTATTTGAAGGGCCACAAACGTGTACCTGCATTAAGTTATGAATGAGAAACTATGAATCCTTGTACATTACTGATACATTACTGGTGCATTGAGTACAACATGAATGCATGCATGCTTTTTCATGGATGAAGTCATGCATGAGTTCATGATAATTTATTTACCATTTATTATAAAGTTTTACAAAAAAAGAGTGTAATCAAGAAGAAAAATTTACATTATTTAGAATTACAAATTATATGGAAGCTGCATGGTTTGGACGGAGGTACAAATGGATCATAATTAGTGTGTCTGACTTTGCAACTTGGGCATAACTGAACAACAATCTGCTCTTGTCATCTGATTGACACGCATAGCTGTTTGTTTTACCTTGGTTTGGCGTTGAAGCCTTGATTAAGTCGAGCCTCGAGCTGCTGCAGTAACCTTTGAAGTGACTTTTTGCTTTGTAAAGGTTTTTTTTCCCTCACCAAATATCACTGTGGTTCAGAGGAGTTGTCTTTTCTTTTACAAGTATCTCATCAAAAATGAGTTTTCTTATCTTCTACATCTGTGTTGTGACAAGTGTCTTGCAATGCATCATAGACACAAACACACAGTGTGTTTTTTGTTGTTTTCTTCCCTCTTGCGTCTTAAGTGAAGGGGTTTGGTAAAGCGAGTCATTTGGTGTCCAAATGCAAAGCAAAGAAGGACTTTGGTTGTTTATTAAAAACATCTATTATTAGGCATTCGTTGAGTGATGAAGTGTTCAGCTTCAACCAGACTTTTATAATGCATACCAATAAACAATTTCAATTTTGGATTTTTTACCCTTTCACTTGCAAACAGCGTTCTTAGAAAACAAACAAGAAAACAGAATTATAAAAAGAAATGAAAGACTGATCCGCTTGCAATCAATCAGTCCCCCGCGCTGTGATTTAACATTTTACAGCCAAAAAACATGAAAGTACTAGCTAATCCATGTTTTAATATTGTTATTATTATTATTATTTTTTTATTATTCCTTCATTGTCTAGAGCTTAAACTGGTAGGGTGTGCTACTTTTACCAATGAAGTGACAATTTTTTTCAGATCAAGTAGTCTCGCTTTGCCAGAACATCCACACGCTGCGGAGTGGAGGACGTTCTGGCCAGTCCACACAGCATTGTTGGATGGGAGAAAAACATGCTGTGGTTTATTGGCATTTCTATAAACCAATCACAATTGTCATGGACGGTGACAGAGTCCCTGTAAAATAGTCACGCAAGAGTAAAACTCAGACTGGACAGATAGTCTAGCTAGCTGTATGGAATGACCCTGCAGAGATCTGAGGAGCAGTTAACCATAATCCTCATGAATCCTTCGGAGTTTATAATTACAACACAAAGAAAGTGGAATCTGCGAAAATACACGTATCTGGAGGAATTTCCTGCGGCACCGGAGCAATCCCGGAAGTGGAACGTAAATGTGCTGTGTTTATATAGCGCTTTTCCAGTCT
>NC_045748.1:5527310-5531335 GCF_008692095.1 Etheostoma spectabile | reverse complement strand
TCAAAGCGCTTTTACATCTACAGGAAACATTTACCAGTCACACACATTCATACACCTTGGCCGGGGCTGCCATACAAGGTCCCACCTGCTCATCAGATAACCACTCACACACATTCACACTTCGATGCGCAGCACCGGGGGCAACTCGGGGTTCAGTGTCTTGCCAAAGGACACTTCGACAATAACTGCAGGGGCAGGGATCGAACCACCAACCTTCCAATTGGCAGGCAACCGCTCTACCACTGAGCCACAGCCACCCAACGTAAAGGATATAGAATACAATTAACTAAGGAGTTCATTCAACATGGTAGAATGAACAGAGTGTATTAGACCTCATGCAGCACCTGTCATGGATGAAAACCTGAGTGAAAGCGGCTCTCTAAGGGGAGAACAATTTACATTCAAATCTTAACTAATAGCTTTTCATGCATGCTATCGCTCATGATAATAGTGATGAAAGAATGGGGGGGAGGGGGGGTGGGGAACCACATGAGATTTGTTGCATGGAAACCAAATTGATCCCAGCTGTGCTTCTGTATGGGTTATGACAGAAGAAACACACATGAGACACACAGATTTCAGAGAAAGGAGAGTGAAAGGAGAGTGAAAGGGCCAAAGTCTTTTTTTGTTTTAACTACATCTGCAGTTTTCTAATGTAATCAGCATTAAACTACAACAGTCCTTCACTCCAAAGACTTAGTTTATCTCCCAGACAGGCACTCTCTGTCAATTTCTCTTTGGACCATTGCCCCAGATTACAAAGACCCATATTTGGCAGAGGAGAAAAATACCCTTTTTTCAGCTGGTCACCCAAAGAAAAGCACGGTGCCACGCAGACCAGGAGTCATGGAGTGCTGGGTCCTGTTGGTATATCTCCTCTGCCTGGTCTTATTTGTTTTAAATGTGCTATATAAAAAAAGTGACTTGACGTTTTTATTCCCCCTACATCCTTTCCCCTCTTCCCATTTTTTCACAATTTTCATCCTTATTTTTTAAAGTAATTTATTCTATTGGAAACGGCACTAACGAAACAAAGACATGTGAGGCATGACGAATACAACAGCAAAAAATATTGGACAATGTACATTGCCCCAGAAAGTCATGTTGTAACGGATATGACATTTTAAATTCAATGAGTGTAGTCAATTTGACAGAAAATGGCAACTAATCCCAGATTGGCCATGCTCCCTAAAATGAGAAACCACACATTTTTCCAAGTTTGATAAGAAACTTCTCAAGTGACAACAAAACATTGAGCAGATATAAATGGTGGCATTTTCAGGACCTTTTTGAAAACCTCACTTTCAGCAGGCAGAAGTTTGAGGGAAGGATTGTCTCTCTCTCACTCTCTCTCTCTCTCACACACACACCACATACCAGAGATGCCAGTCTGAGGGACAAACTCATTTCCCAAGGCAACATTTGTACGTTTATTTACAATTTAACACTGATGCCCATTTTACTTTTTCATGGCATCAGTATCCACAAGTGACTATTTCAGAGTAAGAACCTGTTTTTTGTCCTCAATGCCACGGTTAATCCTCCATGTTTTAACAACTTGGAAAATCAATTTGACTCGATTCAAGTAAAGCATACAAAATCTGCAGTCTCATCCAAAAATGCCGTGTCGTTATCCATACCATACTGTGTTAGGTAATTGCTTCTGCAAACATCAGCAATACATAATCAATACCTCTCAGTCATCTCAGTAAGATGCTTATTACACCAGCTCATGTGCATTTTCATTTTTCCGGCAGGTGCCACCAGCAGAGACAAGATAATATTAATATTGACACAGACTAGAAGCCGTCATCCCTGCGATGCTAATCCCATGCTGACGTTAGCTTCTTGCCAATCAGTAGCATGTCACTATCTATTAGAAAAAGGGCAACTCTTTCTATTGGAACAGAATACTAATATTGGTACCAAAACCCACAAAATAATATGATGACCAAATAAACCAAAATATTTCTAAAGTAAAATGTATTTAAATGTTCTGGCACACCACTTAGGCTTAGTGAGGACTTCATGAAAAAAACTGTTTGTAGACTGAGAAGCAAAGTAAAAAATCCCACAAAGTGTCAATCTGCCCACCACTATCATAAACAGGCTATTAATAAGTTTCTCTCTTCGAGCAAGTAAAAACCTCTACAGTTACATGCTCTGTTTCACATTTGCTGCAACACTTTGATGAATTCCAGCAATTGGATGTTCATACATTTTGTATGAAATGAGATGCAGGACTGGGAATCATGTGTGTAGCAATGGAATAAGATAAACATCATTATTTTGCAAAGTAGGTGCATGGAGAGGGAAATAAGGCCTATCAGAGCATGGGTACCCCAGAGGGGATTTGGCCCAGGAAAGATGATGGATGGTGTGTCATGACAGATGGTTGTACTGGAGATGAGATGTGAGCCAGCACCGGGCTCAGCTTGAAATGTCCAAGCCTACTTTTAAACACGAACACAAAGTAATTGTGTGTTTTAATTTATGTTGACATTGTTTTGGTGCCCCTGTATAGTATTTGTGACCCCAAAGTGACCATGTACGCCAAGACAGAAGTAATAGCCATTGCAAAATAAACTGGGCCAATATAGCAGGACAGTTAGAGAGGTTTTTTTTAAGGCGAATGTGAAAGCAAAGAAAAACTATTGAGGAGACTAACCTACTATCCTTTAAAATATTTTTTTGTTCTAAAAAGTATGCTTGGGAGTCCTCTGACAGATATAGGAAGGTCAGTACATCATTGGCAGTACACAGATGGGTCAAACCTGTCTGAAAAGACCTGTGTCAAAATGCAGAGCACAGCACCGATGGTTACAGGCACATTATGGCTGCAAGGTGTATGTGGGCATAGGGCTGGATCATGGCCTAGATATATGCAGGTGTCAATCCCCTCGCAGTTCTGCCAGAGGAAGGGATCTATGAAGCGGATGACACGGGAGATTTTAGAAAGGTTGAAGCTGACTCCAGCTGCAGCATTCTATAAGTATCTTGAAATATATTTAATGCCACTTCCATCCCTCTGAGAGATGAGGCTTCAACATTATGTGATAACATAGGTGTCACCTTAAAGGGGCCATATCCTGCTCATTTTTAGGTTCATACTCATATTTTGGTTTGACTTCTACTAGAACATGTTTACATGCTTGAACGTTTATAAAATATATATATTTTTTTAAACTGTCTGTCTGAATATACCTGTTTTCACCCTTTGTCTGAAACAATCCATTTTAGTGCCTGTCTCTTTAAGCCCCCCTCCCCAAAAAGCCCAGTCTGCTTTGATTGGTCAGCATTTCTTGGTCATCTGCATCTGAGCTCTGAGTGTCCGGGGAATGACTTTAACGGCCCTGTAGCATCACTTTTTACCTAAATACTATATAGTTGTGATGTCACAAGAGTACAGAAGTCTTGACGGCTCGCTTAAAGGCACCGTTTTTGAATACTTGCTGTGTGTTTTATACATACATTTATACATGGAGTGAGCATTTTGATACTTTCACAGTATTTATAAAACAACTCTACACTGTAACAAAATTTCCTGTTAAATTACAGTAAACTACTGGCAGCTATAATTGCCAGCTTGAAACTGTTATTCTACAGTAAACCTACTGTGATCTACAACAACAGCACAGTACTGTAAAAATTTTAACAGTACTAAACTGTATGGCAAAACATTACAGTATTATACTGTCAGCTTTGGTTTTAATTTTACTGTTATTTTACAGTTCCTACAGTATTCTCTATTAACTTATTACTGTAAAACTGTAGAATATGATCTTTACTTTGTTATAAACTACTGATTTAAAAGTTTTACAATTAAAAACAAAACCCCTAAAATAATATTAACAATAATAATAATAATAATAATAATAATAAAAACATAGATGTCACAGAAACGGCTCAGACAAGAGATGGTCTTATAACTTTAGGTATTTATTAAAGCTAAACATGTTCAGTGTCTACGAAATTTATAAAAACACCAATTTAATTCAGAATGTGAACTATGACAAGTGATGGCT
>NC_045748.1:5517899-5527285 GCF_008692095.1 Etheostoma spectabile | reverse complement strand
TAAATACATCATTTGACTTTGTGTTTTGTCCCAGGTCAAATAGTTCGGTTTGACTGTTTCTTGCATTCTATGCAAAGCACAGAGTACAAATATCTGCCAATTACATTCATTTAATCTTTCTGCTCATTTGTTTTTCCTTCCTTCACCCAAAGACAACAGTTCACTGCATCAAATGCATATAAAAGCTAACTAAATTACATCATTCCATTAACAATAAAAATTAACTGGCTCTCACAATGGTGGGTTCAACATGACCCTTGAGGTCTGAGACAGATGGACTGACCTATACGGCTAAATAAAGTCCATCACATTGTTTAGTAGCGTGGTCACATGGGGATTCACCGTTGTTTCTTTTGTGGACCAGCTTCCCGTCTTCCTTTCCACCACCCCCCTGGCTGGTCTTTCTCCCCTTCAGGATAAATCCCAATGAGACGCCAAAATGTAATAGAGAAAGTATATAAGATATTAGGTATGGTAAGTAAAGATCATTGCATTTATATGGAACCCTATCACAGTAATTGAATAAAAAATTAAGATGTATTTTTCTGATAATGACCTTGTTCATAATTATGAAAGAATGATACATTTTGATTAATTATTCATGGAGAAAAAACAATCCTGATTCATGATTACAACATAT
The DNA here is from genome assembly GCF_008692095.1 of Etheostoma spectabile. Taxonomy (NCBI): domain Eukaryota; kingdom Metazoa; phylum Chordata; class Actinopteri; order Perciformes; family Percidae; genus Etheostoma; species Etheostoma spectabile. Next base: position 5,526,645 of record NC_045748.1, on the reverse strand, counting down.
CAGCTGTTGTCATTATCACAGTATCTATTACACTTTGATTTGAGGGTGGCATTAGGAAACACTGTTACAGTATATTTGGGAAAGGACACATTGCTCAATGAGAGCACCACAGAGAGTGACATGGCCAGTCTGAACAGCCCCATTCCTTAATTAAGATGGGTGCCAAAAGGAAGCAGGGTACGCTTTAATTTAGGTGAAACAACTTTAGAAGTTAATATACCAGCATGGCTTATAATAAATGACAATTCAATATTTCTGATCAGAGCTTGGAGGAGGGGTAACATTCTCAAACAACATTTCTGGCACAAAACTTACCTTTGAACAAACTCCAGTGTCCTTACAGCTTCTTCTTGGTATAGTAGATTGAACACATAGCAAGTAGCAAGCCCTGTGATGAAGCTTTTTTTTAGATGCCTTCCCAGATGACCTGGCTTTCAATGCTGATCATCCAATGTTCCAATGTGACTGATGCAACTGATGCAGACAACAGAAATATCGGTATTAGGGCCTTATATGAGGATATGAAGTTCACAGAAAAAGCCACCACTTTTAAATTGTTTTTGTTTAACTGGTGTTTTAGGTCAATGAGTGTCCACAACTTGAGATAGAAAAGAATGATGAGAGAACTACAAACATGACAGACCATGATACAACTTAAGTTTAGGAAACGGTTACAGAAAGAGAAATCAGACAAATGGAGAAACAAAGACAGACTGACTTTGTTCTCTACTCCACGTCATGCTTTTATGACACTTACCCAGTAGAATCAGTCGTGGACTGTTGGGAGGGTCAGGGTGCGCTCAACATTGGCTGGTGTGACAGTAATCTGTTGAACATGGACAACAGTACCCAAATTAAGAATGGAATTGCATGTAAAGTCACATGTAGATACAAAATAATTGCTAAAGAAACCTTACATCAGCGGAGTCTGCATGTGCCTGCATATGTGCAAATGTATTCATGCAGGTTTACCACATATGTGCAGAAGTAATGTTTTCATTACAGGCCTTCACAGCAAAATAATCTTTAAAATACTCTCTCAAGAAAAAAATAACCATTAACAACAACAACTAATCAACTAACGTTTAGCTACTGCATGTTGCATTAGTACATATTTGAAGCTCGTTTTAGCTTTTGCATCAACCTGCTAACAAGCTTCTCCCTATAAACTCCCAAGAACCGTTTTACTTGAAAAAGTTAAACAAATGGTAATATAGAACTTGTAACCACCATAGTTAGATCTTACAACAAATCAAATGCTCAAGCTAGTTTATGTTAATGTCAAGTAATGCCCTTCAACAGAAAGCTAACTTTTGTCCACATAGTTGCTAATGAGAGTAGGCCTAACTATGCTAGGTGGGCACCTACTTTTGACTGAATCTTTCGGTGAAAAACAGTCAATAAAAGTGGTAATCCAACACAAAATCAATATGCATTATGATAACTTTTGAAGATTATTTACCTTGTTAAGAAAGCCTCGGAGACAGGAGGGTGAGGGTGTGCTGCGCGTTGCAGAGAGAGCGCTGAGGAAAGCAGCCGGTGAAACATGTGCTCCTTTCAGTCTGGTGCGGTCAGTTTAAGAGTCCGGATGAAAACCAATTCTTCATCTTCTTGTTATTGTGTCCTCAATCTTAAATAAAAACACTGATGTGTAGGCCTATTTTTAATTTTGCTCAGATGAACTATAAAACGGACCGAGGATGAAGTCTGATTTAAGGTTAACTGAAAAATAAAATAAAATACTGTATTATACCGTAAGATTATAGGTAGCTTGCTGTAAAAAATAAATAAATACTGCTTTTTACCGTAAGATTTTACAGGAGCTTGCCGTAAATATTTTTTTCCTCAAAGACATCAGAATTTACTGTATTCAACTGTATTAATGGAAACGGTACATTACTGTGCAAAATATCCAGTATTTTTACAGCAATTGTACAGTGTACCTGTTTTAATAAAAAAAGACATGGGAATCTCACCTTTTACCATATGGGTCCTTTAAAGGTCCCATGGCACAAAAATTTCACTTTGAGGTTTTTAACAATAATGTGCATTCCCCAAGCCTGACTTTGGTCCCCAGTGGCTAGAAATGGCGATAGGTGTAAACCGAGCCCGGGGTCCTGCTCTGCCTTTACGAAAATGAAAGCTCAGATGAAAAAAAGCATCAAAAAGAGGAGCAGGCCATGGGACGTTAAGGCCCTGTATTCTTTTGCTTTTAGTAGTGCATACTTTCCACGACAATTTACAATTAGTACAATTACTATTGTGCCATACTATGACCCTAAAGCCTTATGGGCCATCTCAGAGTGCTCACTTGGCCATTTGCCTGTTTTTCCAGTGGTAATCTTCTATGTTGTATAAAAAGAATAAAAAGGAATATACTCTCTTTCTTAAGTTTATAGTTTGTCATAACAATATTAGTGGAAGGTATATGGGCTACTATGCAAAAATAATTGCTAATATTATGACAACATTGTTCCAAGAAAGGAAAATAAAGAAAGTACACCGTTTCTTTAGATTGAAGAATTACATTTTTTCTAGATGGTAACTTACTATACTTGTGTATGAAGGTCTGACTTGACAGATGTCATGGATATGCACGTGTCCGTGTATTGGTACCCCCACATGTCCACCATCAGTTTGTTTATACGCGATGGGAGCGGTTGCACTTTGACCAGCCCACCTTCTACTGTTTTCGTCGACAATGAGAGAATGTTATCCAGACAGAGTTGTTGTTGACAATACAACATTACCCATCAGAACAATCAAACAGCTGTCTGAGATTGTGGGACGCTAACCAGAAATATTAATGGGGATAACTCTGAGAGTAAACACATGACTACTGTAGGAAATTTATAGAAAGGCTTAAGTCATATGTAGCTTAGCCCAAATTTTTTCAGGAATGCCTAACTTTTAATCAATACTGTCTGCTAAATCAAATCAGCTGTGTCCAAAAATTGTACATTTTAATTGCTGTATACAACTTTTGCATATCTGCAAACTAGTCTTCCTGACTGAAATGTAGCTTTGCATGAATTCTTTCAGGAAGATCTAACTCTTAATCACTGCTCTCTTCTAAATCAAATCAGCGTTGGAGGCATTCACCGTCCTACTAAACCGATCAGACAGTCCACGAATTTCAAAGGCGATCACAACGTCAAAAACTGTTTTAAATCCGTTTCTCCCTTTGGTATCAGCTGTCGTTTCAAGTAAAGGTGCAACCCCCACTCCCTTCACCTCCAGTCATCTACTCCACCCACTGGTCCAGAGCCTCCTTCGGTCTGGTCTTCGGGCTCCTTCAACACCACCCCCGGTGTCTAGATTCCATTGGGGGGTATGATGATTTTTTTTTTGTGATCAAATTTTTATTTTTACATTAGGAAAAAATTATGGAAACATCCTGTACCATTCAGGACAGTTAGATGCAAACACACTGGGACATCGAAACTTCTCTACCCCTATAAACAAAGGATATTGGTGGAGTTTATTGAAATGCTCTACCAGGGATACAATGGCAGTCTTTTGCACTTGCATTAAGCATTGTTTGGGACCTGTGTGGCAAAACATAATGACCCGGTTCTGACAATCTGTTGTCAACCCTTAAACTTACCACATCTTTGTCACATGTTTTTTAGCAACTAAAAACTCTGCATTGCCAAAAAAAGTACTCTGAACCTATGCACTGCAGAGCAAAGGCTCCTCTGCCTTTGAATCAGAGAAGCAAAGCGATTTTTACCCCAATTTTCATCATTAATGAGTAATTTTCACTAAAAATAGATGCAAAAACTGAGCGAGCATAATTACACACACAACACACAGTCCCAGTTATTAGACACAATCCCTGATCAATAGATTTGAGAGCATTGCCACCTCACCCCACTGTGTTATTATATTTCTCTGCCATCTAAGGCACTGTGTGAATTACTCTGAGCTCCAAGTCAAGTAAGTCAGGCACATGTTTAACAGAAAATAGATTGTTTTTGTCTACAGACGTGCTCCAGAAACAGCCAAAAAGATAAGGTAAACAACAGGAAGGAGTTTTGGGCGATAAGCTGCATGTAAGCTGTGAAAGCTCCCAGATTACTTTATTCTAATGAGGAAATGTGGGCGTAGCAAGCACACGTGAACGTCAAACATAGTCAAACTGTAAATCAGAGTCAAATGCATCATGAAGTGTGTTAGCGCCATTTCAATGTATCTGGCATATATCATACTATGATACGGCAAAGAAAAAACACTATATAAGCAAGTAAGTCTAAATGTCGGATCACAATAACTGATATAATAATATGATAACTAACAATAATGGGCAAATCCATTGCATATTGTTTTGGAGGACTTTGCTTTTAGGAAAATATACCAAAATTGACCTTGTTAGCATGGTGAGCTGATCTTTATTAATTAAATTAAATCTTCACCAGGAACAGGGCTAGAAGTCTTTGTGGAAAACTTATCAAATCAAATTTTTAACTGCAATATCAGTTCACATAAGATAAGATGAGTGACATTAGAGTGAAATGCTCAAGAGTGGCCAGAAGGTGGAGACAGAGGGGGTGTGTTGGTTGAGCTACTTCGCGGAGCAAACCCTTTTTTACACTTAAGTCAATTAGTTTTGCAAAAAACTTTTAGAAGGTAAAAACTCCAGTGATCAGTCAACACACATGGACATGAGACTGATGTGTTCTGAGCACGCTAAGTAGTCCTAGAAGAAAACAGGTCACAGGTGTCTTTACATTAATGGTTGAATACACTCAGAATTCAGCTGTAAACCCTGCAAAATGTTGTAGAAGCAAACTGCCATAAACAAGAGGTTTCTTTATAGCCCAAAAGTGTCAAACAGCAGCATCTTTCTACACAAAACAACTCATCCTCATTCTATAAGTTATTGTGTGGATTGTCAATGTTCAGAAAAAATGTTCTTGAATAATCATTTCATCAAATCTCAGAACAGAGAATTCTAAGTGTTCTTAAGTGCACCAAAGCAACAATCTCTATCTGTGTTTTTGGAGTCTAAGGTAAGGTCATTTTCATCTGTACTGAAACTGCACTTTAGACAAAACCATTGGTATAGTTCTTCCACCCAAATAAGAAATAGATGGCCAGACAAGTCTCTGATACAGTATGAAGTAAACATGATCACTCTCTCAATATAAGAAGTAAACATTTCAAAATACAAATAACTCAAATAATCACCATTGATCCATGGAATGGCAAAACAATTCTATGTTAATTTCTAGATTGGGAAGGTATTCCCCAATGACATGATGATTTAATAGTCAAAGGGAGTATGGAAAGGATGAAAAACTTTGTAGTTGTAAGCAAAAACCTATCACACACTGAGTTCATCAAGTCACTAAAATGTGAAATATTACTTAGTACTATAAGTCTAACATGTAGAGCTCCTGTATGATCTTGTGGGTGTTAGTGACCTAACGCAAGACCATCAATATATTCTTTCTCAGTTATAACACTTTCTGATCATGAGAACATAAACTAAAGAATGTGAACTGCAATGAAGAAAATACAGGAACATATTGTGATGCCAAGTAATCTGCTGTGTGTTTTTGTATTTATTAGTATAAGGATCCCCATATAGCTGACACCTAGACAACCAGCCAGTCTCCTTCCAAAACAACATTTAACCAGACAATTTAAAACATGGAAGTGTCGAGTGCATTATCATGACTCAAAGCAGTTGATTAACCTCAATTCATTTATAGAGTTGCTTGGGAATCTGCTAATTAATTAATACAAGTTTGACTCCAGGACTCAAAATGGAAATAAATGGAAATTACCAACAGCTGTCTGCAACCAAAATGTTTCAACAAGTTTCTGGGCTGTCAAAAAAAAGAAAAAGACATAAAAAAAGCTACATTACTCTGCAATGTGGTAAGCCCATTGATCACACAGGTTCATGGTGACAACTGACGGTCTCTCCTGTAGCCTTTGAGGAACACACCCGACTTATTGGGACTTAAGCTTATTCACCGTATCCCCCAGAGTTGTACAAGTAGATACATACCCTTCTCATCTCCGTGCATCTGTAACTCTGTCTCAGGGCTGCCAACTTTTCACAAAAACTGGGGTGAGTGAGGGGGGGCCGACCCATATTTTGCCGCGTACAAAGCACATTTCTTTTGGTCTTATCCTTTAGGGTTTTACAATTGGGATTGGTATATGTGGGTGGATGGGGGACTCCTAGGGGGGTCTGGGGGTCTGCCCCCAGGGAAAAAATTTGAAAAATAAACCATTAAATGGCCTTTCTGGAGAGTTTTTTGCAAAAAAAAATGGAGAAATCATCTTACATGATTGTGCAAAAATGAGGGTTAGGAGCCTTGTGTTGTTGTATCAACAGGTTTTAGGGCATTCAGCATTTACATTATATTAACTTCTTAATATAAGAACTGACCACACAATGTGCCAAACATAATGAACACATGAAGAGACAGTAGCATATGTAGCAACAGTGAGAAGATTTGGGTCTGTGGGGAACAGGTTCAGGGGTCCCTGGTGTAGGGACCAGGAACCAAAGTATAATAATGTTGAGGGATCAACTTAGACCATGAAATTCTAAAGAATGAGGACCACTAAGTTACATAAATTCTAATCCTTAAACTTTGCCAATGTTCAGTAATGTTTGGCTGTCATCCTCTGGCCCCACTTACTGTTTTTACTTTTTGTGAAAAATAAAGAATATTTGTCATTTTAAAAAACATCAATAATTATTACAGTTCATTAGAGATGCAGAGGTTAGTGATGCACAATAGTGGCCCCAACGTGGTATCGTAGTATAATATATATATATATAGGCTAGTATAGCCAGGTGTTGTTTCACCAGATTCTGTCATATTACACTTTGTGCAATAATCTCCCATCTCTGTGTCCGAGATGTGGAGAGTTTGTAATATAGTCTGCTGGCATGTCATTGCTCCGCGATATGGTGGATCTCATTCAGACCGTCTGACAGACGCAGAGGGCCCATTTGGTCCTGGTCTCGGACAGGTTAGAGGTGGCCGTACGTGCTCTTTATCGGAGGTCTACGCATGGATGCAACGCCTCACAGACCCCAGCAGAGCGAGTCATACCATGAACTGAGGTTACACTAGTACCAGCACGCGCTGCTCACCTCCATTTTACGCGAGAGAGTGGACCACGAAGACGGACGGGTCTGTAATACTCAGAGCACATACCTGAAGCCGGGGAAATGCACTGGGATGGTCGTGAAAAAATGTTCTCATTTGCGACAATTTGAAAATCCACAGACAGGGAGCGCTCTTGAACCCCTCACAGTCTCATGAAAGACAACTAGCGTATCACAAGTGGCTACAGGTAAAAAACATAGATAAATCCATCTTTCATAAATTGACGACCGGTGGTTCACTCAGCGTGAGAAATCGGGGGGGTGGGTGTGGCGGGTGAAACAGTCAAATGCGTGTGTCTCACGGCCAATGGGTGAGAGTTGCAGCCCTGCGTCTGACGCCCCCAGCATTAGCTTAGTGCTAAGTGTCACTATAAGTGACAAAATAATGCCAACAGGTTCCTATTTACATCAGAATCAGAATCAGAAATAATTTATGTCCCAAAGGGAAACTCTGTGTTGAGTTGCCACAAGATATATAATATCAGAGTAGAAATACAATAAGAAATAAAGAAAATAAGGAGTGGGGCTATGTATGGTATTACATAAAGGTGTATTTTACATTATTTACATAATTAACATAATTAAGGAATTGCAATGGTGAAAAGTAAAAATAATAATAATAATATGTTTTAGTTGAGAATTGCACAAGTCGGCCAGTGTTATTGCACAAAACAGATAATCAGATAATATTGTCCAGTTTCAACCTCTCTAGTGTCTGCGTGTCAGGAGGAATGACTTACCTGTGGTGCATTTGGGAGAATGAGTCTACCACTGAAAAGTGGTTCTGTGTGAGAAACAGCCAATGGGTGGTGGCGAGACATTGTCCAAGATGGCATGTAGTTTGGACAGCGTCCGCCTCTGTGACACCACCAACAGAGAGTCAGTCCACCCCCCCAACTCACTGGCCTGCGGATCAGTTTGTTGAGTCTGTTGGCTTCCGCTACCCTCAGGCATGCTGCCTAGCATGCACAGCAAAGAGGATAGCACTGGCCACCCACAGTATCATAAAACATCTCAGCATGTCATTGCAGATGTTGAAGGACTCAACTCCTCAGAAAATAGAGACGGCTTGGCTCTTCGTTAGAGGCGTGAGTGTTCTTGGCCCAGTTCAGTTTATTGTCTAAGTGCACTACCAGGTATTTGTAGTCTCACAATGTCAACATCTACGCACTTTGTGATTTAACTATTTTGGTCACTTATGTTGTGAAGTCGCTGCCACAAAAGTCTCCAAAATTAACACAAACACCCCTTTTCCAACTTTTACTCTAAGATAACCAGCAGACAGCGACGCCCCAGGATCACGTTTATGTACATTATGAAAACAAATGGAGGTCAAATCGAATTTAATTTCATTGAAGATCATTTCAGATGTAAAAAAACAAAACATAGAGCACAGCTTTTAATTCCTTAAATTAAGATGTATTTTTCTGATAATGACCCTTGTCTCATAATTATGAAAGAATGATCACATTTTGATTAATTATTCATGAGAAACAAAACAATCCTGATTCATGATTACAACATATCAGCTGTTGTCATTATCACAGTATCTATTACACTTTGATTTGAGGGTGGCATTAGGAAACACTGTTACAGTATATTTGGGAA
>NC_045748.1:5517712-5517848 GCF_008692095.1 Etheostoma spectabile | reverse complement strand
ACAGCCCCATTCCTTAATTAAGATGGGTGCCAAAAGGAAGCAGGGTACGCTTTAATTTAGGTGAAACAACTTTAGAAGTTAATATACCAGCATGGCTTATAATAAATGACAATTCAATATTTCTGATCAGAGCTTG
>NC_045748.1:5517495-5517702 GCF_008692095.1 Etheostoma spectabile | reverse complement strand
TCATCCAATGTTCCAATGTGACTGATGCAACTGATGCAGACAACAGAAATATCGGTATTAGGGCCTTATATGAGGATTTGAAGTTCACAGAAAAAGCCACCACTTTTAAATTGTTTTTGTTTAACTGGTGTTTTAGGTCAATGAGTGTCCACAACTTGAGATAGAAAAGAATGATGAGAGAACTACAAACATGACAGACCATGATAC
>NC_045748.1:5517383-5517485 GCF_008692095.1 Etheostoma spectabile | reverse complement strand
AGTAGATTGAACACATAGCAAGTAGCAAGCCCTGTGATGAAGCTTTTTTTTAGATGCCTTCCCAGATGACCTGGCTTTCAATGCTGATCATCCAATGTTCCA
>NC_045748.1:5517043-5517166 GCF_008692095.1 Etheostoma spectabile | reverse complement strand
AAACATGACAGACCATGATACAACTTAAGTTTAGGAAACGGTTACAGAAAGAGAAATCAGACAAATGGAGAAACATAAAGACAGACTGACTTTGTTCTCTACTCCACGTCATGCTTTTATGAC
>NC_045748.1:5516465-5517033 GCF_008692095.1 Etheostoma spectabile | reverse complement strand
TAGAATCAGTCGTGGACTGTTGGGAGGGTCAGGGTGCGCTCAACATTGGCTGCTGTGACAGTAATCTGTTGAACATGGACAACAGTACCCAAATTAAGAATGGAATTGCATGTAAAGTCATTGTAGATACAATAAATATTGCTAAAGAAACCTTACATCAGCGGAGTCTGCATGTGCCTGCATATGTGCAAATGTATTCATGCAGGTTTTACCACATATGTTGCAAGTAATGTTTTCATTACAGGCCTTCACAGCAAAATAATCTTTAAAATACTCTCTCAAGAAAAAAATAACCATTACAACAACAACTAATCAACTAACGTTTAGCTACTGCATGTTGCATTAGTACATATTTGAAGCTACGTTTTAGCTTTTTGCATCAACCTGCCTAACAAGCTTCTCCCTATAAACTCCCAAGAACCGTTTTACTTGAAAAAGTTAAACAAATGGTAATATAGAACCTTGTAACCCACCATAGTTAGATCTTACAACAAATCAAATGCTCAAGCTAGTTTATGTTAATGTCAGTAATGCCCTTCAACAGAAAGCTAAACTTTTGTCCACATAG
>NC_045748.1:5516297-5516455 GCF_008692095.1 Etheostoma spectabile | reverse complement strand
AATGAGAGTAGGCCTAACTATGCTAGCGTGCGGCACCTACTTTTGACTGAATCTTTTCGGTGAAAAACAGTCAATAAAAGTGGTAATCCAACACAAAATCACATTAGCATTATGATAACTTTTGCAAGATTATTTACCTTGTTAAGAAAGCCTCGGAG
>NC_045748.1:5515690-5516287 GCF_008692095.1 Etheostoma spectabile | reverse complement strand
GAGGGTGTGCTGCGCGTTGCAGAGAGAGCGCTGAGGAAAGCAGCCGGTGAAACATGTGCTCCTTTCAGTCTGGTGCGGTCAGTTTAAGAGTCCGGATGAAAACCAATTCTTCATCTTCTTGTTATTGGTCCCTCAATCTTAAATAAAAAACACTGATGTGTAGGCCTATTTTAATTTTGCTCCGAGAACTATAAAACGGACCGAGGTGAAGTCTGATAAGGTTAACTGAAAAATAAAAAAAATACTTGATTATACCGTAAGATATAGGTAGCTTGCTGAAAAAAAATAAAATACTGCTTTTTACCGTAAGATTTTACAGGAGCTTGCCGTTAATATTTTTTTCCTCAAAGACATCAGAATTTACTGTATTCAACTGATTAATGGAAAACGTACATTACTGTGCAAAATATCCAGTATTTTTACAGCAATTTGTTACAGTGTACCTGCTTTTTAATAAAAAAGACATGGGAATCTCACCTTTTACAATATGGGTCCTTTAAAGGTCCCATGGCACAAAAATTTCACTTTGAGGTTTTTTAACAATAATGTGCATTCCCCAAGCCTGACTTTGGTCCCCCAGTGGCTAGAAATGGCGAT
>NC_045748.1:5509283-5515680 GCF_008692095.1 Etheostoma spectabile | reverse complement strand
CGAGCCCTGGGTGTCCTGCTCTGCCTTTACGAAAATGAAAGCTCAGATGAAAAAAAGCATCAAAAGAGGAGCAGGCCATGGGACGTTTAAGGCCCCTGATATTCTTTTATGCTTTTTAGTAGTGCATACTTTCCAGACAAATTTACAATTAGTACAATTACTATTGTGCCATACTATGACCCTAAAGCCTTATGGGCCATCTCAGAGTTGCTCACTTGGCCAATTTGCCTGTTTTTCCCAGTTGGTAATCTATCTATGTTTGTATAAAAAGAATAAAAAGGAATATACTCTCTTTCTTTTAAGTTTATAGTTTGTCATAACAATATTAGTGGAAGGTTATATTGGGCTACTATGCAAAAATAATTGCTAATATTATGACAACATTGTTCCAAGAAAGGAAAATAAAGAACGTTACACAGTTTTTTCTTTAGATTGAAGAATTACATTTTATTTCTAGATGGTAACTTACTATACTTGTGTATGAAGGTCTGACTTGACAGATGTCATGGCATATGCACGTGTCCGTGTTATTGGTACCCCCACATGCTCCACCATCAGTTTGTTTATACGCGATGGGAGCGGTTGCATTTGACCAGCACACATTTCCTTACTGTTTTCTGTCGACAATGAGAGAATGTTTATCCAGACAGATTGTTGTTGACAATACACATTACCCCATCAGATACAATCAACACAGCTGTCTGAGATTGTGGACGCATAACCAGAAATATTTAATTGGCGGATAAACTCTGAGAGTAAACCACATGACTACTGTAGGAAATTTATAGAAAGGCTTAAGTCATATGTAGCTTAGCCCAAATTTTTTCAGGAATGCCTAACTTTTAATCAATACTGTCTGCTAAATCAAATCAGCTGTTGTCCAAACAATTGTACATTTTATCATGCTGTATACAACTTTTGCATATCTGCAAACTAGTCTCTCCTGACTGAAATGTAGCTTTGCATGAATTCTTTCAGGAAGATCTAACTCTTAATCACTGCTCTCTTCCTAAATCAAATCAGCTGTTGGAGGCATTCACCGTCCTACTAAACCGATCAGAATCGTCCACGAATTTCAAAGGCCGATCACAACGTCAAAACCCTGTTTTAAATCCGTTTCTCCCTTTGGTATCAGCTGTCGTTTCAAGTAAAGCGTGCAACCCTCCACCTCCCCTTCCACCTCCAGTCATCTACTCCACCCGACTGGTCCAGAGCCTCCTTCGGTCTGGTCTTCGGGCTCCTTCAACACCACCCCCGGTGTCTAGATTCCATTGGGGGGTTATGATGATTTTTTTTTTGTGATCAAATTTTTATTTTTACATTAGGAAAAAATTATGTAAACATTCCTGTACCATTCACGGACAGTTAGATGCAACACACTGGGACATACGAAACATTCTCTACCCCTATAAACAAAGTATTATTGGTGGAGTCTAATTGAAATGCTCTACCAGGGATACAATGGCAGTCTTTTGCACTTGCATTAAGCATGTTTTGGGACCTGTGTGGCAAAACACTAATGACCCTGGTTCCTGACAATCTGTTGTCAACCCTTAAACTTTACCACATCTTTGTCACATGCTTTTTTTAGCAACTAAAAACTCTGCATTGCCAAAAAAGTACTCTGCACACTATGCACTGCAGAGCAACTGCTCCTCTGCCTTTGAATCCAGAGAAGCAAAGTCGATTTTCTACCCCAATTTCTTCATCATTAATGAGTAATTTTCACTAAAAATAGATGCAAAACCTGAGCGAGCATAATTACACACACAAACACACAGTCCCAAGTTATTAGACACAATCCCTGATCAATAGATTTGAGAGCATTGCCACCTCACCCCCACTGTGTTATTATATTTTCTCTGCCATCTAAGGCACCTGTGTGAATTACTCTGAGCTCCAAGTCAAGTAAGTCAGGCACATGTTTAACAGAAAATAGATTGTTTTTGTCCTACAGACGTGCTCCCAGAAACAGCCAAAAAGATAAGGTAAACAACAGGAAGGAGCTTTTGGGCGATAAGCTGCATGTAAGCTGTGAAAGCTCCCAGATTACTTTATTCTAATGAGGAAAATGTGGGCGTAGCAAGCCACGTGAACGTCAAAACATAGTCAAACTGTAATTCAGAGTCAACTGCATCATGAAGCTGTGTTAGCAGCCATTTCAATTGTATCTGGCATCTATCATACTATTGATACGGCAAAGAAAAACACTATATTTAAGCAAGTAAGTCTTAAATGTCCGGATCACAATAACTGATATAATAATATGATAACTAACAATAATGGGCAAATCCATTTGCATATTGTTTTGGAGGACTTTGCTTTTAGGAAAATATACCAAAATTGACCTTGTTAGCATGGTGAGCTGATCTTTTTATTAATTAAATTAAATCTTCACCAGGAACAGTTGCTAGAAGTCTTTGTGGAAAACTTTATCAAATCAAATTTTTAACTGCAATATCACGTTCATCATAAGATAAGATGAGTGACATTTAGAGTGAACTGCTCAAGAGTTGGCCAGAAGGTGAGACAGAGGGGGATGTGTTGGTTGAGCTACTTCGCGGAGCAAACTCCTTTTTTTACACTTAAGTCAATTAAGTTTTGCAAAAAACTTTTAGAAGGTAAAAACTCCAGTGATCAGTCAACACACTGGACATGAGACTGATGTGTTCTGAGCACAGCTAAGTAGTCCTAGAAGAAAACAGGTCACAGTGTGTCTTTACATTAATGGTTGAATACACTCAGAATTCAGGCTGTAAACCCTCTGCAAAATGTTGTAGAAGCAAACTGCCATCAACAAGAGGTTCTCTTTATAGCCCCAAAAGTGTCAAACAGCAGCATCTTTCTTACACAAAACAACTCATTCCTCATTCTCTATAAGTTATTGTGTGGCTATTGTCAATGTTCAGAAAAAACTGTTCTTGAATACTCATTTTCATCAAATCTCAGAACAGAGAATTCTTAAGTGTTCTTAAGTGCACCAAAGCAATCCAATCTCTTATCTGTGTTTTTGGAGTCTAAGGTAAGGTCATTTTCATCCTGTACTGAAACATGCACTTTAGAACATAAAACCATTGGTATAGTTCTTCCACCCAAATAAGAAATAGATGGCCAGACAAGTCTCTGCATACAGTATGAAGTAAACATGATCACCTCTCTCAATATAAGAAGTAAACATTTCAAAATACCAAATAACTCTAAATAATCACCATTGATTCCATGGAATGGCAAAACAATTCTATGTTAATTTCTATGATTGGGAAGGTATTCCCCAATGACATGATGATTTAATAGTCAAAGGGAGTATGGAAAGGATGAAAACCTTTGTAGTTGTAAGCAAAACCTATCACACACTGAGTTCATCAAGTCACTAAAATGTGAATATTATTACTTAGTACTATAAAGTCTAACATGTAGAGCTCCTGTATGATCTTGTGGGTGTTAGTGACCTAACGCAAGACCATCAATATATTTCCTTTCTTCAGTTATAACACTTTCTGATCATGAGAACATAAACTAAAAGAATGTGAAACTGTCAATGAAGAAAATACAGGAACATATTGTGATGCCAAGCTAATCTGCTGTGTGTTTTGTATTTGTATTTAGTATAAGGATCCCCATTAGCTGACACCTAGACAACCAGCCAGTCTTCCTTCCAAAACAACATTTAACCAGACAATATTAAAACATGGAGTGTCAGAGTGCATATTATCACTGACCTCAAAGCAGTTGATTAACCTCAATTCATTTATAGAGTTTGCTTAGGGAATCTGCTAATTAATTAAATACAAGTTTGACTCCAGTGACTCAAAATGGAAATAAATGGAACTTAACCAACAGCTGTCTGCAACCAAAACTGTTCTCAACAAGTTTTCTGGGCTGTCAAAAAAAGAAAAGACATAAAAAAAGCTACATTACTCTGCAATGTGGTAAGCCCATTGATCACACAGGTTGTCATGGTGACAACTGACCGGTCTCTCTCTGTAGCCTTTGAGGAACACACCGACTTATTGGGACTTAAGCTTATTCACCGTATCCCCCAGAGTTGTACAAGTAGATACATACCCTTCTCATCTCCGTGCATTCTGTAACTCTGTCTCAGGGCTGCCAACTTTTCCAAAAACCTTGGAGTGAGATTTGAGGGGGGCCGACCCATATTTGCCGCGTACAAAGCAATTTCTTTTGGTCTTTATCCTTTAGGGTTTAAATTGGGATTGTATATGTGGGTGGATGGGGGCTCCCTAGGGGGGTCTGGGTATGCCCCCCAGGGAAAAAATTTGAAAATAAACCTTAATGGCACTTTCTGGAGAGTTTTTTTGCAAAAAAAATGGAGAAATCAAGTCTTACATGATATGTGCAAAACTGTAGGGTTAGGAGCCTTTGTGTTGTTGTATCAACAGGTTTTAGGGCATTCAGCATTTACATTATTAACTTCTTATGATATAAGAACTGACCCACACAATGTGCCAAACATAATGAACCACATGAAGAGACAGTAGCATATGTCAGCAACAGCTGAGAAGATTTGGGTCTGTGGGGAACAGGTCCAGGGGTCCCTGGTGTAGGGACCAGGGACCCAAAGTTAAATTAATGTTGAGGGATCAACTTAGACCTCTGAAATTCTAAAGAATGAGAACCACTAAGTTACATAAATTCTAATCCTTTAACCTTTGTGCCAATGTTCAGTAATGTTTGGCTGTCATCCTCTGGCCCCACTTACTGTTTTTACTTTTTTGTGAAAATAAAGACTATTTGTTCATTTAAAAAACATCAATTAATTATTTCAGTTACATTTAGAGTGCAGAGGTTAGTGATCACAATAGTGGCCCAACGTTGCAGTATCGTATATATATATATATATCTATAATATATATATATATATATATATATATATATATATTTATATTATATATATAGTATATATAGCTAGTATAGCTCAGTGTGTTTCACCAGATTTTCTGCTCATATTTACACTTTGTGCACATACCTCTCCCATCTCTGTGTCCGAGATGTGGAGATTGTAATTAGTCTGCTGTGCATGTCATTGTCCGCTGATATGGTGGTTCTCATTCAGACCGTCGACAGACGCAGAGGCCCTTTGGTCTCTGGTCTCTGACAGAGTTAGAGGTGGCCGTACGCTGCTCTTTATCGGAGGTCTACGCATGGATGCAACGCCTCACGCCCCCACAGAGCGAGTCCACTACCATGAACTGAAGTTGCTACACTGCCTACCACGCGCTGCTCACCTCCATCTTTACAGAGATGAACACAAGCGACGGACGGGTCTGTAATACTCAGAGCACATACCTGAAGCCGAAATGCACCTGGGATGGCTCGTGAAAAAAATGTTCTCATTTTGCGACAATTTGAAAATTCCACAGACAGGGAGCGCTCTTGAACCCCCTCACGTCTCTGAAAGCACAACTAGTCGATCACAAGTGGCTCAACAGGTAAAAACATAATAACTCATCTTTCATAAATTTGACCGCCGGTTGACACTTCAGCGTGAGAAATCGGGGGTGTGCGTGTGAGCGTGTGAAACCGTCCAATGCGTGTGTCTCACGGCCAATGCGTGAGAGTTGGCAGCCCTGCTGTCTGACGCCCCCAGCATTAGCTTAGTGCTAAGTGTCACTATAAGTGACAAAATAATGCCAACAGGTTCCTATTTACATCAGAATCAGAATCAGAAATAATTTATTGATCCCCAAAGGGAAACTCTGTGTTGCAGTTGCACACATATTATAAATATCAGAGTAGAAATACAAATAAAGAAATAAAGAAATATAAGGAGTGTGGCTATGTATGGTATTTACATAAAGGAATGTTATTTTACATTATTTACATAATTAACATAATTAAGGAATTGCAATGGTGAAAAGTAAAATAATAATAATAATAATTGTTTTAGTTGAGAATTGCACACGTCAGGCCAGTGTTATTGCACAAAACAGATAATACAGATAATATTGTCCAGTTTCAACCTCTCTAAGTGTCTGCGTGTCAGGCAGGAATGACTTCCTTGTGGTGCATTTTGGGAGAATGAGTCTACCACTGAAAGTGGTCCTGTGATTGAGCAACAAGCCATGGAGTGGGTGCGAGACATTGTCCAAGATGGCATGTAGTTTGGACAGCGTCCTCCTCTCTGACACCACCAACAGAGAGTCCAGATCCACCCCCACAACGTCACTGGCCTTGCGGATCAGTTTGTTGAGTCTGTTGGCTTCCGCTACCCTCAGCCTGCTGCCTCAGCATGCAACAGCAAAGAGGATAGCACTGGCCACCACAGTCTCATAAAACATCCTCAGCATTGTCCTGCAGATGTTGAAGGACCTCAACCTCCTCAGAAAATAGAGACGGCTTTGGCTCTTCCTGTAGAGGGCTTGAGTGTTCTTGGCCC
>NC_045748.1:5503731-5509273 GCF_008692095.1 Etheostoma spectabile | reverse complement strand
ATTGTCTAAGTGCACTCCCAGGTATTTGTAGTCCTCCACAATGTCAACATCTCATCGCACTTGTGTTCTAACATATTTTGGTCACTTTATTTTGTGAAGTCGCTGCCACATAAAAGTCTCAAAATTCCAACAAACAACCTCCTTTCTTCAACTTTTACTCTAAGATTTTCAACCAGCAGACATGCGATCGCCAGGATCACGTTTATGTTACATTATGAAAACAAATATGGAGTCAAATCGAATTTAAATTTCATTTGAAGATCATTTTCAGATGTAAAAAAAAAAATAGAGCACATCTTTAATTCCTTTCATACGTATGGCACTGAGGTGATCTTTTAACTGCATATGGTTATTTTGTGGCATTGTGATGATGAAGTTGCCACTGAAAACATGAACATACAGTAAGATCTTGGGGCAAATGTTTATCGTCCATGAAGACACCAACGGTCTCACACTGAGCCAGTGCAACCAAGTGGATTAGTCGGCCATAACCTCACCTTCACCTGACTGTAATTCTCCATGTGGAGAGAAGCAGATACATTTTACAAATGGAAGTACATGTCCACATAAAAGTGGACAAGAGACACTTGAGCTGCTCAACATCACACCATAATCCTGATATACTGCACTGAATGTGCCCAGTTAAGCAAATGGAAAAATAATGAAAATTAATGTCAAGTTGTCCTCACACAGTCTATAACTTAAAACAATTAGCAGTTACAGTAGCACTAACACGATTGTTGTAATTAATATTTGAAATCTGCTCCAGAATCTAACCAGGTCACCAACTCTATTAGAGGAGCATGTGCTGTCAGACAGACTGTATCTTATAATGCTCTTTAGATACTGGGATGAATATTAATTTCATTTATGAAGCCAACAGACAGTGTAGAGATGCATGTGGTGTGACTAACCTAAGCAGTTGCTTAAATCATAGGTGTGTAACGTAGGCTCATGGTATTCCGTAAACTTGGCTTTTTTTCTGCAAATTCTATAAAGGAATACTTAATTTTATGGGCAATGTATACATATACTGTATGTCATCCTTGTTTCCTTCTCTTTTGACTTCAACGATACTCCAATTTCCAGAGCCAATCGTCAACATGAGTTTCCAAAGTGCGTCTATGGGCATTCAGAAAATGGCGAGTGGAGTGTTTTCGGCCAGGACAACAGGCAGAAGGGAAAGACTGAACATCACAAATGGTTCAAATACAGAGGCATTTTGCACAACATGAAATTCACAGTCATCCGGAATGTGAGCTCCCACAGTAATGCGGACAGTGTATCAGACAGTTTTGTCAATTTTCTTTTCTTAATGATTAGGCCAAAATGTGTCAGTCAAACTCGCATAATGGAATATGGGTTAAGACCTGCCCCCAGAGACAGGTACACCAACCAGGCTCATCTTCCATGCATTGATATCTTATAGGACTTTTACTGTGTTTATTGAATCCAAAGTGTCTGGAATACAGTGAGTCTACGTTACAGTGAATGCATCGGTGCTGCAGCTTCCTAAAATCTCTGGCAAGTGTTTTTTGGCTGGAAATAGTCAAACACAATATCCATAAGCAGGTCAGACTGTGCTATGTTCAGTGAAGCTAAACCCACAGTATCGGCTTGTCTCTCTGTGAAATCAGCTAAGTAATCCAATAATATTTTGGACCCTCTTCTTTTCGAAGAGGCGCTGGAGTCAGCGTTTAGTTCATTCTCAAACTTTTCTCTATTTTCAGTTTTGTAGAGGAAGGGGGATTACTGGCTCAGCAGGGGGGCTCCCCCACCGATGTATTACACCACTGGCCTGAAATGATCTGCCACTCTCTTACTGCTGCTTTTTTTTATCCTCGTCCCCTATTTCTGTGTCTCACTCTGGCTGTCTTTCTTTGCCCATGTTTGAAATTTAAGCTGCCATTTATTTTTTACTGCTCATTACTTTGTTATACTGTATACCCTCCTCTCATCCTAAATCCCCCCTCCTTTATCCTTGCATTGTTTTCACCTCCCTCTTTCGCTCTGTTCTTTTTCTCTGATTTGGATATGCGAGTGGCCTTTTGTCATTTCCCATTCATCCATCCATCTATCCACCCACAGAGAAGAACAGCTCACACAATAGCAGAGAAGGAGGAGAAAGGAGGGGTCATTTTCTGTCTCCACTCTGTCACTCTTTGATTGCCTCACTGTGTCTATTTCAGTAATGCAGTCATCACAAACTTACAAGGACTTAATGAGGCAGCAATTAACCACCAGCCAGAGATTGTGTGTGTGCGTTTGTGTGTGTGTGTGCGTATGTGTGTGTATCGGGATTAGCTGATTTTTATTTTGTGTCTATTGGAACTGTGTGCATTTGTGTCCACATTTGGATTTGTAACACTCTAATTAGTGTTTCTCTGTAGTGTTTCTTGTGTTGTATAGTTGCATGTAAGGATGTGTGTGTGTGTGTGTGTGTGTGTGTGATCAGTTCATACTCCTAGTGATGGTGCTCATCCATCATTTCCACAGTTTCAATTGCAAGAACACTTTGGCAGCATATTCCATCACAGCTTTCACATCTTGTTATGTCTGTTAAATGATATGAGCTAATTTCTGAGAATGTCAAAATCATCACAGAAATAAAATGCTAATATTGTTGTGAACTCATGCATAATGTGATCTGTGAGTTTATAAAAATGAGAATCCATGTGTAATGTATGTACAGTATTTGAACATGTTTATACATGCTTTATCTAAACTAAGGAACAATTTCACTAACAAAGGCAAGACACTGGGCAATGTCAAAGAAAAAAGACTTAACCATATCAGACAATGAAAATGCAACAACAATATATTTTAAAGTGCCCATATTATGAAAAAAAAAATCACTTTTGGGGGGTGTTATTTTGTGTCTCTGGTGCTTCCACATGCATACAAACTTAGAAATAAAATTATCCATGCTTTTTTGAGTGGATTACGGGTTTCTGAATGTCCTCTGCCTCCAGTCTGCATAGCTTTCTACGTAACTAGCCAAGACAAGGTGGCTAACCCGTAGCATGCTAGCTCGTTCTCAATGGCAAAACACTGCTACAACACACAGTATTCACCATAATCTGCAAAAGAAGTAGTTACATGTCCCTGTTCTGCAGGTATTCCACAAGTGCCCCTTGTCTCCCCTCCAATCCTGCCTTGTGCTGGCCAAAGTTGGAGAATGAGTATCTAGCTGATGTGATCTTACCTAGCTACTGAGCATGTGCAACTCCCAACAAAGATAGTATAGAAATGAGATGTCGGAGTCAGAACAGGTTGTCCAATCTGAGTTTTCTGTTGCATGACTGAAACAACTTCTGAACGTACACAGGTTCCTCTAAAACAATTTCTTTCCTGAGGCTGTTTTGCAGAAGCACAGTCATTTTGTCCGGGGCTTAGCGCCAAGATGATTGTGATTGATTTAAAGAAATGCCAATAAACCACAGAATGCACAACATTTTTTTTAAATTTTGGGGTTCCTTTAATGTGAGTAAATCTGTGACAGGCAGTGTCCAGTATGTACTAATGGTAAGGATCTCCCATCGTGTTCAACAAACATCCTTTTACTTCACATTGGTTGCCTTTCTATCTTTTAATAGGACAGAATGATATTCTATGGCAGGTGGGTAATCGGTAGAATTCCTGGTGGGCCGCTTCACTTTTGGGCTGATCGAGGATCATTTTTTTGTGACATTTGTCACATTAGTCCATCTTCTCTAAAGATAACTGACACACGTTCCACATTCTGACAAACTGACACTGCAGACTCTGCATGGGCTGTACCATGTGAGGATGTTCTCCCCTCCCAAAGTTAGTTTGGTGAGTCCATAGCCTATCTTTTTCCAAAAAGTTTTCTCAGATAGGCTACCAATAGCTGGGCCAGCCCTACCGTAACGCCACGCGTCAGGGAGGATGGATGGGAGGAAGAGGCCAGGAGGGGCTGAAAAAGCCAGGTTGAAATAATAGGCATTGGAGGAGGATGCTGCCAAATGTGCCGAGCTTAACGATTTATTTTCAAGAGGACAAACACAAGTGGAAACTGGTAAAGACAGATATAGCCTATGCCTAATGATTAGCATTAGCAACATAATTATTCAGCTACTGTTGTTGTAGCATTGCCAACCTATTCGCAAGCAAAATTAAAATACAAGTCTTTTTGTATCACCCAATATATGGTGATTCATAGACATTGATAACAGAATATTGATAACAAAACTCAAGCTTGATCTGTGCATGCAGTAAAATTACCTCTTAATTATTTTTTGTAGCTTCTGAGCAACAGCTAAGCCAGTCCCCCCGCTGAAAATGATGAGCCCGAAATTTGCAATGAGGAGGCCATGACTACAGGGACAGGATACCAGAGTAAATTGTATTAATTAAACTTACTTAATGTAGGAAAGAGCAGTATATGACATGAAATCTGATAATGTAGATGCTGTTGGTGCTATTAACAATGTAACTGTAAACTGTACTGTGAATTGAACTGTAGCAGTTCAATATGCCTCTTTGTGGAAGAGTGGGATACATTTCAAATCCTGTCTTTCTTACTCTTTCTTTCTTTCTTTCTTTCTTTCTTTCTTTCTTTCTTTCTTTTCTGCTTTTTAAATTAAATCAACCTGTCCATAATATAGTGGAATAATGGTGGAATATTTTTTGTTAACTTCTTAGCTTAAGTGAATTATTATTTAACCTTTACATTATTTGTTGAACTATGGTATTAATAAAACCTTCAGGATAGTAAGAGCTAACTTTTGACCATTGGCTTCATTTATCCAGTTTCCCCCACTATAGAGAAAGTGGGCCGGTCTTGGGCCTGAAACGCCCAGGCTGAAAAGTGGCCCCACTCTGGCCCTTTTTCAAGGTGAGTGCAGTATACATTGTAACTCAACATATTAACATTAGAGCTGTCAGTTAAAGCCATTATTAACGGCGTTAATACAAACCCATTTTAACGGTGTACATTTTTTATCGTGAGATTAACACTAGAAGTGCCGGGATTCCATAACTACTAGAACTGCCGTGAGCGGTCATTTTGACCGCCAGATTCCAGACTCTATAATTTGTCATGATAAATACCTATTTGCAATATTAATGCAAGTATTGTGTTAGGATGTCTTTAGAAAAACGAAATAACACGAGTTTAAGTATACACTTGAGTTGACCCGGTGTTTCAATAATTCATTTAATGGCAACGTAAGACGAAATTATTTCATTCACATCTTAAAAACATGGTATGTAAATTCATTCAACATAACTTATAACGTGCAAATAACACCTAAAAGTATCTTCTTTGAACATTTATAACCTAACTTAACCTGTCACTGCCTCCGTGTTGGTGCCTGCTGTGGTGTGCAGCGCTGCTCGGACCGTGCCCCGCTGCTCGGACCGTGCCCCGCTGCTCGGACCGTGCCCCGCTGCGCTTTTCTCCTCTCTAAACCTGGTCTCAGCTCCTCTGCCAGTTGCTGCCTGAACTTCCTCTGAACAATTTCACTCCTGGTGCACTCCTTGGATAGGATGTGTGCAATTCCAGCCAGTTTGAGGATGT
>NC_045748.1:5503629-5503721 GCF_008692095.1 Etheostoma spectabile | reverse complement strand
ATAAACACGTAGGCAGCCACCGGCCAACTAGCTCTGTGTACCGCTCCTTTCACAGAGCGAGCGCCTGGCGAGTCCATCCCCGCCGTATTCAC
>NC_045748.1:5503403-5503619 GCF_008692095.1 Etheostoma spectabile | reverse complement strand
AGCGTTACCGACTCTGGCTTTACCTTCGGCCCATCGCTGATTCCCACCCTTGTTACTCAAGACCACTTATGACGTTTCTTTGGCAGAGATGCTGATAGTAACTAGGCAACCAATTTGCATCTTCAACCACGCAAAAAAATTATAAACAATACCACGAAAATCCGAGCGGTCAATTTGACCGTATGTAGCCGAAATAGGTAAAAGTGATTTTATTTT
>NC_045748.1:5490127-5503393 GCF_008692095.1 Etheostoma spectabile | reverse complement strand
TGTGTAATGTATATAAAAACTATTTTAAGTTCAAATATAGAGCCTTTTAGGAAAAGTCAGGAACCAGCAGGATTGTATTTTTTTAATCCAGCAAAGTTATAACATATATAAATTTCAAAACGGTCAAAATTACCGGCATGGCCATTCTAGTGTTAACTAGCAAACTTTGTAGTTTTTTTCACATGCTGTTAGAACAACTAGTAACGTTAGAAAAACTACAACACAATATCGGATCTAGCTAGACCGGAAACAAAACAACAGGCACTCCGTCCCCACTTGTTTGGGCTTGCGAGTCGGCCAAAAGAGTAGTAACGTTGCGTTTTGACTGAATGGTGAGCGTGAAATGCCAAAACGGACGCCAATAAGATTCTGATTGGAAAGTTTACTTAAAAAGTTACTTAAAAGTTGCCAAATGGTTCCATTGACAAGACCAAATTGATCTGTGTGTTTTGTTGTTGTGAACTGAGCTATCATCGCAGTACGTCCAGTCTGAAATACCACTTGATGGCCAAGCACACAGCTGATGCCAATTTTCCCTCCCCCTCCCCCCCCCCCTCCCCTTGTCAAAGTAAATGCTTTTTCACTCTTTTATTGATGGTCTGTCTTACATTGTATGAGAGATTATTTGCTCAATGTTAGTGTGGAATTAAACACTAGAGTAGGATATATGCCAATGTTGTTTTCAATAAAAAAAAACATTTACACAGAGCAAGCCGATCCACTTTTCCATGTTGATAAGAGCATTAAAATGAGAAAAATTAATTGGGCAAAAAGAAATCAAGGGACATTTAGAATAGATAAAAATGTGTGATTAATTGTGAGTTAACTATGACATTAATGTGCTTAATTGCAATTAAATATTTAAATTTTTCGACAGCACTAGTTAACATGTGCACTGTTTCTTTCTTACTCTACTGTATATGAGTCTCTCCCTTCCAGTTTCTCTCAGTCAAGCTTCCTCTTTTATTCATTTGCTTTGGAAGTCTGTTGATCCATAACATAAAAGACAACCCTCAGAGAGCTCAAGCAGTAATGAAAATATTCAGATAAGGTCCCAGCTCTTTTTTACTCTGTGTAACTGTATTCCGCTCTCAGTTCTGAGCTAAATGAACCTTGCTGAGTCCTTGATGTGGCATTAAGGGATTTTAAGTTTAGATTTCTTAACACGCAAGCCTCGGACCCAGTCTGCTCATTACCTTTTTTAATTTGCAGTCAGTTGTCACTGCTTGCTCTGTGCAAATCGCCTTCCACTAAGTAAAAAACAGTCTGGGGTTATTACCAGGACTCATATTCAAATACATGTTTTTGAGTCTTACATATCAGGAAAACAATATTGGCAGAACAAGTTCTGTTGGCAAAGTCTTCAAAAAATTAAAAAAAGTTGCCAATTTTGTGCCTATTGACTAACCTTGATGTTCCATGGTCAGTTTCAGGAACTTCACTTAGCAACTCAATTTGGTTCAGCTAATTCTCCAGTGAATTGCATTAATTGGTTTGCAACTACACTGTGTTAACCCAGGTAAATTACACATTGACTAAAACAGTTTTTTACTGATCCAAAGTAGCATAACATAAAATTGTTCAAAAAAACAGCTATACAGGGTGTAAATGGACTGCATATGCACCTTTTTCAATTCTTTTTTGGAAGAACATTAAAGTGTCATGAAAAGGTAATACGTGCTGAATGATTCACTGGGTTTATAATGCTGCTGTGGCTGGTGAGTCAATTCACTCAATTAACTAGGAACGATTCATTAAGTAAATGGTCAATGTGGAGATTCCCAGATGTCAAATCAGTATACAGTGGTTCATTAGCCCAGTATCTAGTCTGTTCTTAAGTGACTTATAAGTGAAAATATTATTTTTTTTCCTAAATGTGCAGATGATTTGAATTTGAATTTGAATTTAATTTATAGTATCAATTCATAACAAGAGTTATCTCGAGACACTTTACAGATAGAGGAGGTATAGACCACACTCCAGAATTTACAAGGACCCAACAGTTCTAGTAGTTTCCTCCAGAGCAAGCAACAGTGCGACAGTGGCGAGGAAAAACTTCCTTTTAGGCAGAAACCTCGGACAGACCCAGGCTCTTGGTAGGCGGTGTCTGACGGGCTGGTTGGGGTCAGAATGAAGAGTGGAAATAACAAAAATAGAAAAAATAGTAGTTTGTAGCAGTTCTTTGTAGTAGTTCATGGCATAGCAGGGCACTGTGGGCATTACAAGGCACAGCAGGACGTAGCTGGGCACCGCAGAGTGTAACAAGTTGAACATGGTATCGTAGAACATGGAGCGGGACCATGGCGACAGCTGCTACCATGATTTTGGAGCATCTCTGATCCGAGGGAACATGCTGGGGAAAAAAGAACAAAAGGACTCTGGGGAGTGACTCCCCGGAGCTAGGTTAGTACACACATTTCTGGGACATGGATACACATAAATGGAAACATAGAAAGATAGAGGAGCTCAGTGTGTCAAAGGAAGTCAGGAGGGTACAAGGGGGGGATAGGATACAAACCCTGGTTAGTGTAGGGAGAAACAGTTGGTTAGGGTCAAGAAGGTCAAATGGGGGATGAGATACAAACCCTGGTTAGGGTAGGGGGAGAAACAGTTGGGCTTAAGGCAGAAGGTCAATGGGGATGGGATACAAACCCTGGTTAGGGTAGGGGGAGAAACAGTTGGGGTTAGGGTTAAGAAGGTCAAAGTGGGGGATGAGATACAAACCCTGGTTAGGGTAGGGGAGAAAACAGTTGGGGTTAGGGTCAAGAAGGTCAAAGTGGGGGATGGGATATAAACCCTGGTTAGGTAGGGGAAACAGTTGGCTTAAGGTCAAGAAGGTCAAAGTGGGGATGGATACAAACCTTTTAGGGTAGGGGGAGAAACAGTTGGGGTTAGGGTCAGGAAGGTCAGAGTGGGGGATGGGATACAAACCCTGGTTAGGGTAGGGTATATTATTGATTATATGAGAGATAGATCTGACAACTATGACGAGAAGCAGATGGGCCGGGTTGATGTGGAGTCAAAATAACTATGCTAATATGCCCCTTTCGTTATGTTCCACATATCTTGTTCCTTGTTTTCAAACCTGTGACAGTCTACTGAGAACACATAGCATGGATATAAATTAGTATCCTTTTACAAAGACTGCAGCATTGCCTATTAACACTTTTCATTTTAACCGTTCCTTTTTTAAGTACTTCAAATTATGTGTCCCTTGAGGCAAATTATACCCTGCTTTATTTTTATTGAAATATTGGATCATGGTTTTGCATTTGTGTCAGTTGTTCAGAAGTTTCCGTTCCTCCAACTTTTTTTTTATCCCAGTGTCACAATTATCATCTTTCTTTTGTCTCAATCCACCTCTCTCACTTTCTTTTATGTTTCCCTCCTAAAGAATGAAAACTTTTTGTTGAAAGGAGATAATGGGGCAACGCCAGCTACTTCATGTAAGACTTTAGTACACACACGGTTACACGCACACACACCACTCTGTCAGAGTACCATTAGATCTCTGTCAACCAGTGCCTTTGACAAAAATGAGGGAAACTGGAACAGATAATGACACAGTTGATAACACAAAGAAACAGAGAAGTCTGAGACAGAAGAGAATAAGGAAAGAAAAATGAACGTGGCTTCAGAGAGACAGAGAGAGAGGTAAACAAAGAAGTGAAGGCTTGTTGCTTCCCTCATCTGGATGTGTGTCCAGCCAGCAGGTTTTGGCTGAGGTCTCTCATTCAATGCAAATGGAGTTTCCACCATCCTGCCTGTTACTCAACTGTTACATTATATCTGGTGAGGCTGGTGTGCCCTGATAACGCCACCCTTCTCTTCTGTTCACTTGTTTTTTTTTGTTTTCATTTTATGACACACATGTTCTTTCAGAGTTTTTTTCTGTGCTTTTACCTTTTCATCGTCTGTCTGGCATCCATTTCTGTGTTTGAGTGTCAAAATATCTTTTTCTCTCACCTGCTCAACCCAATTCTCTCCATTATCCAGCTGCCATCATGGGAATGGATGGAGCCCCTTTGCTTTTCAAAAGGAGATTTTATGAAGCTTCAACAAAATGTATCACAAAACTTCACATCTTGACTTCTTTTTTGCCTTTAAGTACCTTTTAGCACTGATTGGCCCAGTAGGAGCTAAATCTTCAACCCTGAAAGTGCAATTTTCTGATTATTGGACGACCACTACTCACCTAAAACTAGTCAGTATGATAGGTTTGGCAGCATTTAAGATCAAAGAAAATTCAAACCAGACTTAATTAAAATGTTAATATAAAAATACTTAGAATGTTATAATGTGCTGAAATGCATTTACTCAACATTCAATAATGGGTAAAACGCTACAAACAACCCTAAATGCAACACGGTCACGCACTTATTATTTACAGACCTTTTTTTCCACATTTTCTAATGGTGAGTCTGCTTATTGAATTAGGAAGTGCGAAAGCTTCTTCTCTCCTGAAATGTAATGACAAGGGCAAATGTCTCTGTACTATTGATTTAGCTACACACCAGTTAAACACTTAGCCTCCTTAGGAAAGGCATGCATGCACGCACACGCACACGCGCGCACACACACACACACACACACACACACACACACACAAAATTTAAACTGTCAATCTATATTTCAGGACTCTGTCTAAATTAACTTATGCTGAGTCATTAAACAAGGTCTACACACAGGGACAGATAGAGAGACATCCCTGTGGCTCGAGGACCCACAACTTCCCAACACTTCCCATTGAAACATGAAGGTGTAGGTGTAGGTGTGTGTGTGTGTGTGTGTGGGAGTGTGAGTGTGAGTGTGGGAGAGAGAGATTGTCAGGAAGGTGAATGTCATCTCATTATACTCATTTGATTAGGTTTTAAGCAAATGAGCATGATTTGATTCCAAAAAAGAAGACACAGCTTCAAAACACAAATTTAGACAGGCTTCTAAGAGATTAATGCACATGCTTTATTATGCCTCAATGGTATAAAAATAACTGGCCTTTTACCTTCTCAGCCTCAGCATCTGTGGGGTGAGACTGATCCAAGCTTTCAAAGTGAAGACAAACATAGCACACATTTAAGATTCTTTTATTGACACCATCATTTATCTTGAGGCATGCAGGCACATACATGAGTGCAGCAACCTTAACAGAACGTGGTTTACTGCAGAACAGATTCACACCTTCTTTCACAACTTGTCAGCGATCAGCCGCTCACTGCATAATGATGCACACCTGTTTCCACTATCCCTTAATGACCAGATGATCTACTCCTGCATCGCAGAGAACTCTCTAGGTGTAAATACATATTGAGCTGCTTGTTTGAAGCATTAACCCACTTTAAATTAGCAGCACACAAACAATACTTGGCAAAACATACAATGATAAATCTTACTCTAAATTGTTAAACAAGAGATAATCTGAAAGCTAATGTGCAATAACCTTAGATCAATTTTCACACCCCTATGCTCCATTAACGTTTAACTCCCACTGTTTCTGTCAAATAAGTAGTTTAGATTTATGGACTTGTTTAAATGTGGCCTTATGTTCACATTAAGCAATCTGTAAAGCTGTGTGCCAAGCCAAAACAATGTTCAGGAGACATGTTTTGTTTCCTATAGTGACATTTTAAGTTAAGTTCTTATGTGTTTGTACAAGTATACACTTTCACTGTTAGTTAAGACAGCATTTATTGTTGTGTCAAACCTGCATCCTATTCAACAATATATTTGGATTATATGACCAGAATGAAAAGTGGCCTTTGTACCAACAAGTGACGCATGCGTTGGGTATTGTTAGAAAAAAACAAAAACTTGTGTTTGTTGATTTGATGAGGAAGGAGAGAGGCTAGTGCTCAAATGGAGAATTAACAAAAGGTTTAATGAAACAGCATGATGGAAATGAAAGGCCAAAGACAATAAGACACAAAACATAACACTGCAGCTGAGAGCGAGCTTTTCGATAGGTCTCTAAAGAGGGAACATATCGTGCAGTCTGCTGTCAGCTGCAGTGTTATCATGTTCTGTGTCTTATTGTCTTTGTCATATCATTTTAATCATGCTGTTAACCAACATTATCCATGGCAAAGACCAGTTTATTTCATGTTCTTCATTGATCTATCATTGGTATGTGTAGTAGAGAAAAGGTCTATTCATGTGATGTGTTCTAAAAATGGCATCCAGCCAGCACTTCACATCATTAGGAAGAAAAGTAAACAATTGCTTTATGGAAGACAAAATGATATAATATAGTGTAAAAGCCTGGTTGATGCAAGCAACTGGGTAATTGTGTGAGTTATTTTGACAATATTATGGTTGCATGGTCAGGGAGATTTCATAAGTTTGAGATGTAGCAGTGCATTCAATAGACTATGAACTAATGCATGTGTCCCTTTAGACTAAACATTGACATTTCATAAATTAAATTTGAATTGGTCCTTTGAATTTGCCAGTCCTGTGGGGGGGGGGGGGGGGGGGGGGGGGGGGGGGGTTGTCTCATTGAAATTCACTGGCAGGTAATTCACTAGCATTTGCTAACCTGACCATTTGTTTATGAGCGCAAACAATTACAGCAGCTTTGACTATATTTGACAAAAAATTCTGTTTTACTTTTGCATCAGCTATACTATGAAGCTTGGCTGGCTGCTAACTTTACCTTGGCTCAGGGCAGTGTGTCCGTCTAAGCAGAAAAATTGGGTGTTGCACTGAAAAACAGCCGAAAAACCAGGATAGGCTGACCTTTGTCAACAGGGTGGTGCTAGCACTGCCTGCAACTAACCATAAAAACCTTCGTAGTTTGTGACAGTTTTTATGTTTAATGATCAAACATATCTTCCTTGTCGATACTCTCTCAATGGTTTGGTTATTAGCTGCTTATTATAGCTATAGGCTATAGCCTATATGGCTTGTCTAGCTTTTACTTAACAGAGCCCGGAGGACCTTTTTACAGAATGAAGGAAACCCTGATGGCCAACAGCCATCATTGTCCTACAACTTTGACAACTGTCAAGACTATGCAATCTTGAAAGCCAGTTGGCAGCCCAGAGCCTCACAAACAGAAGTGGTTGTCACTGCCACTCAGAAAAAACTATCATTCGTAAATACAATGTCTAAGGAGTGGATTTGTTGGACATAAGCAGCACATACATGACAGCAGGTGAAGCCTTTCCAAACACATCAGCAATGTCAAAACAGCCACATGAAAATAAGATGCACTCCAAGGGTACTACCTGAGCACACTGCGTATTAAATTTTTAGAGCGTAACTTTTTGATATTAATGAACATCCGTTACATTGAAGCCATTGCCAAATAAGGTGCTACAAAGCTAATTAAGACCATCAGCTCCACAAAACTCCCTCTCCGTATCTCTCAGTATGGCTGTGTTCAGAGGATTGTGTCACCTGTGACTTATGCACGCAGAAACTCAAGTGAAAATAATTACCTCTTCTGAAGATTCCATCATGTTTTTTTTCATAATGCTGTGTCCTCCTTGGCTACAGGCAACTGCATGGAGGAGGGGTGGGGACTACGCGCAATCACGGAAGGCTTGTATCATGTGGATGACTGTTTTGTCATAACTTAGAATTCCTTGTGGGGGTAACAGAAAAGATGCGCTATAGCTTTGACTACATGCACTGCAGTCTATGGCTCCATGCTGCTCTTTACTACTTTAGCTCTTTGTCAGGCTACCATGGCTAGCCACCTTAACAAAATAAATTGGTAAAATAGAAATTATATTACAGGATATCAAAAAATGTGTCTAATTTTTTCCTCAGTTATAGTATTATTCTATTTAGACCTCTTAGTAGAGTAATATGTTGTTGCTTTTTTCAGCTCGGCTAACATCTTGAAGATACAAATTAATCATTTTGGTGTAGCCTGAATACATTTCCCTAAGCACCATTGTGCTGACCAGCCAATGCAGGACCCCCACTGTTCCCAGCATGCAGGGACATGTTAAATGAGGAATAGCTAGAGGAACATTTTTCATGATCAGCTAGAGATTGATAGTTGAGACACAGCGTACCTTCAGATCTGGACCTACAGATCCACCCGCCCACTCATAAGAGCCTTACAGTAAAATGTTGAAAATTTGTGGATGTCCAAATGCAGTCTATCCTCAATGCATGCTACATTGACTGAAAAAGCTGAGCTGCAAAAATATGTTTTTCTTCAAGCATCCTTGCATCGTGACACTGCAGTTGGAGGCAAAGAAGAACTACTGGCTAGCCAGGGCAGCCAGGGGATGTCCTTGTTCTCTTCGCTTGTATTGCATACTAACTACGTTTCCAACAGCAAAAATGGCAAAACACAAACACCGTGGTGCCTTTTTCTGAAATTGCCCTCCGACGTCAACAGAAATGGAATCATTCTGCTGCAATGAATTACAACGTGAGCAGTTTTTGTTGGACGCTATTGAAGACTCCGACTCCGGGCGGGCCTGTGTTCGTTACTATGCATAAAAGTTTTACTCCTCACTTGGACGGAGGCATACCAGAGACCGTCTTTAGGATCCCAAAGAAAAAAACTAAAAAGACCAGCAGCGCCAAGAAGGCAGATGACGAGTGAGTAACTTTGAAACTTGACATGAATTTTTATTCATGTAACGGTCTTGCTGTAATATAAAAAATATAATTTACTTCAATTTATTTATTTGAATAGCATTTCAATAGCCAGCTCAATGTATCACCCTCCAAGAAAATCTACATTAAAACTTGAGAACAGTGTTCTCTTTAACAATGCTTGCTGCCACTTTATCCGACCTGGATATGATTCAGTTTGCCATGGCATATTCAAACTACTTTGGGTTCCTTTATGTTGGTCGTAACTCGGTTTCCATTGAGTGCTGTGCTTTTGTTTGGGAGGGCCGGTTAGTTGACTGTCGCGCTTCAAGTTGATGGTGCATTTTATTTGAGCATCTATAAACGGCAGTAAAACTCACTGTGATAAGAGGCTAGAAAAAAGTTACAGCACTTCAACAGAGCAATAAGAAGATGAAAGAAGAGGTGGAGAGATGAGGGGAGAAGAACAGAGGAGCAATGGCACTTAAGATAGATACTCTCTGATTCCTCATCTGATGAGGAGGAGGGCCATGAGATGGAGCGATAAAACAGGACAGAGAAGAAAAAGATGGATGAAGAGCAGATAGGCAGATAAGTGAAAGATCAAAGAAAGAAACTATAACTCTTCATACTGAAACATTACAGTCTTTGTTTTAAACTCGTTAACATTGTGAAACAGTCACGGATGTTAACTTATAGGCAAAGTACTTTGTTATGTTTAGGCAACAAAACTACTTAAGTAAAAAAATAAAAGTGGTTTGGCTTAAAATTAGTTATATAGACTATAGACTGTTTACAATATGGATGTAGTCTTCGTGATGTCATCCATACGTTTCTGAAAAGCCAAAATTTAGCTCTATGTATATATACACAGTATATGTTAGCTCAACATAGCATTTCTTGGTATTACAGCGTTACATGACCTCCTGCTTTGCTCCTGTCATAATTACTATGCTACTAGAGGTCACTATCTAAAACTCAAAAAATTGGTCGTAATTTGTGCTTGAACAAACAACAATTGGTGTATTTTTGTGGGGAGGACAGTCTCTTGGTATTTGGTATAAAATAACATCTCAATACATTCCAGTGTCAAAGGCCATGATCAATAATGTGTAAAATGTTATGTTACGATCCTTTAAATGCATTGATGCCTTGTTGTATTTTATATTTCTGACCTACAAATGTGTCATGCAGTTCCATTTAACATTCAAAAATGTATTTTTGGATGAGATGAGGCATAAATGTGTTATTTTTCGATTTATTATAATAATGGAGAACAGATACTTCATTTTGACTAACTCACTTATCTGAAGGAGTGGCAGTAGTTTACACAATTCAGAGTAAGTTCATGGGAATCAGAGCCAGAAGCTATAGGTTCCATATTTCAAAGAACATTGGCTCATTTGATTCCATGTCACTGCTAAGCCAATTTACCGTAGCTGATCCACTTTTACGTTTTATTCAAATGAACAACTGATGCATGCATGACCCATCTGTGGAGTGTAGCACGTTCTTCTAACTTGGGAACTCAGTTTCACTCTACTCTTGAGAGTTGAGAGATTCTTGTTTTTCCGAATCACATTTATGGGAAACATCCAGGGTCCAAAATTACATTTTGTTCCGTCCACCAGCCAAATGGCCAGTGACTGTCCACATTTTACCTGCCACTCAATGGATCACAATTGGGGTTTTTTTGGCTGGCGAATAAAGCAGATCTACCAGCCACTTGCATATTTTTACCAGCATATGGCTAAGGCATGGTGCTAAATTTGAATCCTGGTAACATCAGTCTGGAACTGCTTTAGGGTTCTTGATCAATGGGGGACATAATGTTTGTGAACATAGTGACAAAACAAATTTCCAAGATGGACCAATGCCGTGCTGGTAGAAATCATTCACACACCATTATGTGTTGCAGGTGTTTGTGATGCAACAAGCTTATTTCACCAAGCTCATGTGTTCCTAATTACCACTCACACACCTGAGGGTGCTGCTGTTGATATTTTCACTGTGATAGTAGTAGTAGACGGAAACAACAGTGATAAGATAGAATATTCTACCTGTTGCAACCTGAAAAAAACAAAAGTATCACTCAGGGTTCATTTTTACAGCAAGTGATTTAACATCTTCACTTTCTCAATTTCACTGAGGTAAAGTTCCACCTGGTGAATCCTCTGCTCTGCGGGCTGCTCCCTCCCTGCTGAGTAGGTGAATAAATGTCAGCTGTGTAAATGAAATGCATTGCATCAGGTTGTAGAAAGGAAAGAGTAGAATTGCCACCATCCCTGTTCACCAAGCCAGCCATCGTTTCCAAATGGCACAGTGTGCCGGCAGATTAAATCCGAGACAACTTCCCCCCCTCGAGAGACGTTAACCTGTTTAATAAACCCAGCAGCTCCTGTACAGCCCAACAGGGCCCTACTGGGACTCTGATGTAAAACTGTTTGTCTTCCTACTGTCACTATACAATTACTTTGCTCAATACTGCAGTCTGGTACTGCTTCCTGTGTAATGTCTACACCACTACCTCTAATCTAAAACCTTCCACACTGCGTGATATTGCTCATACCTCCTGCTCCAGTCTTTAGACCTTATAGCGACTATGTTTACATGCACATAATATTCCGTGTTTATGAGACAATATTACGACTAAGCTGTTTACATGGGTAACAAAAGTTAAAAATCCACTAATTTTCTCGTTTACATGTTGCAGTGCAAAACATTTTTTTTAAGTTTTCCAGCGGCGGCAGAGTTGTTGGACCATGCAAACACAGCGGCCCTCTTTCATTCCTTCATCCAGCTTATATCCTTATCCAAAAACCTGTTAATGTCCAAGTCTTTGATGATGTTTAAAAGTAGCTGTGTTTCTCCTTCTTATCAAGTCTGCGCCATTGCAAACTGTTGCAACCATAGCAACACACAGAGTTGACCGTTAACTGTAAACAGGGCGTAAACTGCAGTAAAAACCCAGATTGACATTCCGAATGCTCTGTATACATGTCATGCAAATGAGTCATCAAGAGTCATACACAAAAACAACAGCGATGACAAATAAACTTGAGCAAAACTAAAAACAGCTGCAATTTAAAGAGCAGCTTTAAAACACCTATTATTTAAAAACAGTAGCAGATGGGAGTACCTCTAACTTGTTTGAGTTTGTGGCAGAGCATTCCATGTGCTAAGGGCATCGAAGAAAAAGGCCGTTTTCCAAGATCCGAATAAGCGCAAGGAACCCTAAGTGTGAGCCAATTGTTGGATCTGGTTTGGCAGAAACCAAAATTTCAATTTAATAAATAGGGAGGAGATATAGAGAGGAAGTTTACCACAGATAGTTTTAAACACAAACTAGTGCTAGTGGTAACTGTATATCAACAAAAGAAAGGATCAGCCAACCTTGCTAGAGAGAACACAGTGGTGGGTTTTATAAATATCATAAATCGATAAATCTAAGAGTCTTATTGTTTAAATGTAGATGTAGCTGCATGCCATTACATCACCACAGTCTAATACTGACAAAAATACTGCCTCTACAGTGATGGTTTAGGTGCATTGTTTTCTTTTCCTCCTTCTTCGTTTTTTTTTGGTTCTGTCTTGTCTTCTCGTGTTTGTGTCTTAGTTTTCACCCTGGGGCCTGTTGCACGAAGGTAGAATAAAGATATCCAGGATAAGTGAAAAAGCGCAGCTTGACTTAGTGTGATCTGCTCATCGTGTCTTATTGGTTGCACGTTTGCCGAGCCAGGATGAACAGGTGAAGCTATGTCGAGCCAGGTGGAGATAGCTGGGATAAGTGCACGTTCACGGCTTTCTCAAATAGACCACGGTATCGATCACAGATTTACTGATGCAGAGATGGAGAAGACGCATGCGCCACATGTTTCACCCAATGAGCAGCAGCTTCTAATGGAAAATAACGAGGAGGGGAAGAATATGCAAAAAGGGAAATACGGCTCTTATCAAACGGAGAAAAAAAGCCCAACATAGCGGACCCGACTGAATGTGTGGGGGTTTAAAAATATCTACTTTGCCTCAAAAGTGAGCAGAGGGAACTAATGTTCCTCGGGAAATGGACCCTACGGACTTTAGGCTTAATTTCAAACCCTTTTTTACAACGTGAGAACATGTTTTACAACCATGAACAAATCTCTATAAGCTGTGTCTCATTCTTTGTACAATTAATGTTCATATATAACAATCAGAAAGGGACAACAACTAGAAAAAAAGTAAATGACTGCAATTCACGCTG
This sequence comes from Etheostoma spectabile, assembly GCF_008692095.1. Classification (NCBI taxonomy): domain Eukaryota; kingdom Metazoa; phylum Chordata; class Actinopteri; order Perciformes; family Percidae; genus Etheostoma; species Etheostoma spectabile. Next base: position 5,490,594 of record NC_045748.1, on the reverse strand, counting down.
TGAACATATATGTAAAACAATATTCATGTTTTTTTATTCTTCTGACAAGTGAAAATAAAAAGATTAAGAAGCATTGTGGTGTTCCCGGTGTGATGAATGTAAACTACACTACATACGTGCTGTATATAGACCACGTTATTATGCTCGGTGATGTGAGACTAATTGAGAAGGTTATGAACACAATGTAAGCTATAATAAAAAGCAATAGGCCCACTTATTAAGGAGTAACACAAAACTACCTTTATGAGAAAGGACAAGCAACAAGAAAATGAATCATGAATGATTGGTCTCTGACCAGTCTGCCATAATATAGGAATCTCGCTACATTAATATCGTCACACTTAATCTTCGGAGCGCGTCCTGTATAAACCTGAAGACCACAGACGCTGCGCTGCTCATCTCTACTTTTACAGAGAGAGTGGACTCTGACACAACTCACAAGTCTGCTGGCAGGCAATAGCCACCGG
>NC_045748.1:5489689-5490117 GCF_008692095.1 Etheostoma spectabile | reverse complement strand
GCAGCCACCGGGCAGCAGCCACCGGGCAGTGGCGGCCACCGGGCACCGGGCAGCGGCCGCACGCCAGCCAGCCTCGACATAGTACCGTCCCACCAGGAAAAGTCCCACTCCGCATCAGGGTGCCAGTGCAACCATTTCTAAACATCTAAACAACTGTAGGGTTTAATCCAACAAAAGTGACAAGTAGCTAATGCATGTTAATAAAAAATAAGCAGAACACATGCGAAGACAACGGAATACTGTTAAACACGTTTATTCCGGATCAGAACCGCAGCTGATTTGACACATGAGACTCCAGGATTATCTTAGCCTGGCTGTTAGCCTGCTCTGACCAGGCTACCGCAAAGATAAACTCCCTGTTTTACTTGGCTGGGCTTAATTCTATCTGGTTTTGTGCAACCAAGTCCAAGCTAAATTCATCCAGGATA
>NC_045748.1:5487770-5489679 GCF_008692095.1 Etheostoma spectabile | reverse complement strand
CCCGGCTTAATCCCTTATCCTAGTTTCGTGCAACAGCCCCCAGGTCTTGTGTTGCTGTTCCTGTCTTGTGTTCCCCTTTGAGTGTCTGTATGGTCTGTTTCCTATTTTATTTTGAAGTCTGGTCTGTCTTGTCTTGGCTCTAGTTTTGCTTCTTGTCTGTCTGATGGTCCTGCCCCTGCCCTAATGTGATTCACTTGATGGATCACCTGTTCCTTGTTACCTCGTTACCTCTTGTATTTAACCTCTGTGTTCCCTTTGTCAGTTCAACCAACAAATTCCAAAGGCAAAAAACACAAAGTCCAAATGGTAAAAGCACGACAAAAAACAGTAGAGGGAAAGACTCACGGAGAAAACACAGGCCACAGGAACAACAATGGAAACCACACAGGAGCAAACACAGCAGTATGCCGACAAAGTGACAAAACGAGCTGACAGGACAAAGGGAACACAGAGGTTAAATACAAGAGGTAACGAGGTAACAAGGAACAGGTGATCCATCAAGTGAATCACATTAGGGCAGGGCAGGACCATCAGACAGACAAGAAGCAAAACTAGAGCCAAGACAAGACAGAACAGACTTCAAAATAAAATAGGAAACAGACCATACAGAAACTCAAAGGGGAACACAAGACAGGAACAGCAACACAAGACCTGGGGGCTGTTGCACGAAACTAGGATAAGGGATTAAGCCGGGTATTCGAGTTATCCTGGATGAATTAGCTTGGACTTGGTTGCACAAAACCAGATAGAATTAAGCCCAGCCAAGTAACCATGGAGATTTATTCTTTGCGGGCTAGCCTGTCCAGAGCAGGCTAACAGCCAGGCTAAGAATCTGGAGTTCATGTGTCAAATCAGCTGCGGTTCTGATCCGGAATAAACGTGTTTAACAGTATTCCGTTGTTCTGCATGTGTTCTGCTTTATTTTTATACATGCATTAGCCTATGTCACTTTTGTTGGATTTAAACCCTACAGTTGTTTAGATGTTAGAAATGGTTGCACTGGCACCCTGATGCGGAGTGGGACTTTTCCTGGTGGGACGGTACTATGTCGAGGCTGGCTGGCGTGCGGCCGCTGCCCGGTGCCCGGTGGCCGCCACTGCCCGGTGGCTGCTGCCCGGTGGCTGCTGCCCGGTGGCCGGTGGCTATTGCCTGCCAGCAGACTTGTGAGTTGTGTCAGAGTCCACTCTCTCTGTAAAAGTAGAGATGAGCAGCGCAGCGTCTGTGGTCTTCAGGTTTATACAGGACGCGCTCCGAAGATTAAGTGTGACGATATTAATGTAGCGATATTCCAAGATGATATTAATGGCAGACTGGTCAGAGACCAATACATTCATGATTTCATTTTCTTGTTGCTTGTCCTTCTCTAATAAAGGGTAGTTTGTGTTACTCCTTAATAAGTGGGCCTATTGCTTTTATTATAGCTTACATTGGTTTCATAACCTTCTCAATTAGTTCACATCACCGGACTAATAACGTGGTGTCTATATACAGCACGTATGTGGTGAGTTTACATTCATCACAACGGGAACACCACAATGCTTCTTAATCTTTTTATTTTCACTTGTCAGAAGAATAAAAAACAGAATATTGTTTTACATATATGGTCACAGCGTGAATTGCAGTCATTTACTTTTTTTCTGTGTGTCCCTTTCTGATTGTTATATATGAACATTAATTGTACAAAGAATGAGACACAGCTTATAGAGATTTGTTCATGGTTGTAAAACATGTTCTCACGTTGTAAAAAAGGGTTTGAAATTAAGCCAAAGTCCGTAGGGTCCATTTCGAGGAACATTAGTTCCCTCTGCTCCACTTTGAGGCAAAGTAGATATTTTTAAACCCCCACACATTCAGTCGGGTCCGCTATGTTGGGCTTTTTTCTCCGTTGATAAGAGCCGTATTTCCCTTT